>NC_083581.1:76369629-76649629 GCF_027579695.1 Neoarius graeffei | reverse complement strand
AGCAGGTGGTCACGGGTAAATCATAATCCAAAAAAAGAAACAAAATACGGAGTGGTTATGGATTTTAATACAGATGATGCATCACGGATAAAACAAATGTTTGGACTGACGAAGTTTATTAATTTACTCCTGATATTTCACGGAAAATATCACATCCCCGCGAATAAGAGATCCGTGCTTTTGTACCATGTTTATTTTCCATGACTCCGTATTCCGTGACTCGTCTGTATTTTGTAAACGGTGAGGGTACACGATGAGTTTCTCACTCCGTTTCTGCACGCCTTCGACTGACAGGTTTTCACTTTCCGTTAGCGGTGTATTTATCAGTAACTGTACCTACTTGTTGTAAATGCTACCCTGATGTTTGTCCTCTCTCAGGTACCTTCTGGCCAGCTTTTACACCAAATATGATGCCACCCACTTCCTGATCAACACGAGCTCCCTTCTTAGTGTCCTCCTGCCCAAGTTGCCTCAGTTCCACGGAGTGCGTCTGTTCGGTATCAATAAATACTGAAGCAGCTTTCAGAAAGAGGTGAAGGGAACAGGAGTGAAGAAAACGTCTGTCTCTTGGTTTAACGCCTTTTCTTAGTCCAAGCTGATGGTCAGGAAGCTGAACTGAACTTACTCTGGATGGAAAAGGACTTGGGGCAGTGCACTGGTGTTTGAGTTTTATATTATATTATTTTCTCCCTTTTTTTTTTTTTTTCTGGAAATGCATTCCAGACTGTAAATTCACTTCAAGTGCAGTGAGGTGACGTTTATATTTATTTATTCATTCATCTTGTAGAGACCTTCATCCGAATAGACTTGAGCGAGGCGGAATCCAGCGAGAGAGCTGATGATGAAGGAGCCGACCGAGTTTCCATCAAGCGTCTATGCATAAGTAGGAGCAATAAAAATAACCGCAAATACACACACGGATTAGGGAGACGCGTTTGCACACCAACCCTCAGTCACAAATTGAGTGAGTTAAATCATTGACACTCGTGCAAGATGGACTTCAGGTTCAGGAGCAGTGATGCACAGTAATACGTAACGATAAGGAATCTAGTTTATCAGTCAGCTAACCGCATGACCAAAAGACATGTGCCGAGGGCATCTGTACTGACATTAACACTCTCGTAGGAGTGGAGTGTAGAGGGATCCTGACCCGCAAGATTCAGTAAACACGCGGGGGCATTTTACTGTCATTTGGGCGGTCAGATATGAATCACACAGGTTAAAGAAATGCCAAGTTCATTAACATGGGAATAATGTACTGCTTCATGAGGCGCTTGCCCGAGCAGCGCTGTGCAAAGGTCATCAGTTTATGCTTTATCCTGATCAGTTTAACGTTCCACATTTGTTTGTTTTGCCAAATTAGGTTTGTTATAGATCACAGT
Source organism: Neoarius graeffei (assembly GCF_027579695.1). NCBI lineage: Eukaryota > Metazoa > Chordata > Actinopteri > Siluriformes > Ariidae > Neoarius > Neoarius graeffei. The sequence goes on along the minus strand of NC_083581.1, from coordinate 76,648,247 downwards.
TATGGGTAAACTTTCTGTAGAGTGGGTGGAAGACTTTTCAGGGCAGGCAGAATTTTTTTTTTTTTTTGGCAGATGATTGGATAAATTTTCTGTGGGGTGGGTGGGTTTGGTCAGAATTATTTTCGGAATGAATAGGATTCTTCCAGGAGCGGGCCGGACTGATCGGAATCCTTTGGGGAGGGAGCGGTCAGAATTCTTTCAGCAGTGAACAGGATGGGTCCGAATTATTTCTGGAGTGCAGAGAACTGGCCAGCATTCTTTCAAGAGAAGGGAGAGGTTTAAAATTCTTTCAGGAGCGGTTGGAAGCAGTCAGGCGTCTCAAGATTTAAAAAACAGTCCCACGTACACAGCTGCAATCTCATTTTAGACCCGTTCGGAGCGATCAAGATACCGTGCAGTCTCGCTTTGAGTGATGAAAGGCCCACTGCAGGCGGTGTGTGCTGCTTTCTTTTTTTTTTTTATTTTCCCCATTGTGAAAACATAAAACGTTGCGTTCCAGAACCTGATTTCTCTCTCCTAAAAAAAAAAAAAAAAATTATTTATTGCAGCGATTCATTAAACTCACCTTTATTTCTATAATCAGCGGGTATCTATCTAAGCCCACTCTCACCTCCCCAAACCTTGTGGTCATCTCCTGATTCGTTTTGTCCTTGAAGTGCCTTGTCTCGTGGTTTTTCATTTAGAGATGCGTGTGAATCGTCACACATTGCATTTTTTTCAGTCTCGGTTCTGTCATAGCATGAAAAAAAAAAAAACCATGGCTTTTGTTCGCTGTGTGAGTATTTATGCAGGTTGTTGAGGTCTTTAAAAAGTGAGTCGCACATTACATGTCAAAGGACCAGTTTTGAGTCTCTGTTGTAATTCTTCTGAAGCATGCCATTGGGGGGGAAACCAAAAAACGTGTACTCTCATTTTTGGATAATTTTTTTTTTAGCTGAGAATGATCCTTGTTGACATGTTTGTGTGCATTTTCATGTTTAAAAATGATATTTCATTTCTTGGTTAATGGTATAACAGGCTCAAGTGTGGGCAATGAATAATGTACTGTACATATACTTTCGATTATAAAGCTTTATAACTGCATAACTTGTCTGCTTTCTGTCTTTCATGACTTGTGGAAGAGTGAGAACTAATTTGATTTAAAAGAGGTATTGAAAACTTTTTTTTTTTTTTAAGGCAACCATAATGAATGACCTGCATGTTTAATGAGGGAATCCTCCCTATGATTCTTGACCACAAAGGGAACCTCATGCACGAACAGGAAGTAGGCGTCGTCAATCATGAGGAGGAAGCCCAACACACGCCCACCTTCTCCACATTAATGAGGTCTGTGGTCCATCAGTGGGGGAGTACACGTGCTGCTGGATTACCTGTGTAGGTTCACCTGCCTGTCCCTGGGAAAATCCCAGTGTTTTACATGCTGCCTCCACCCGGGGTTAGCCCTTTCCAGCTCCGTGCTGATGGGAATTCCTGTCTCATGGTTCTCCCGGGAAAGAAAACCTGGCGAGTGATAAAACGAGTTCTAGCCTCCCTGATCAATTTGCATAGTATGCCAGACACACATCTCTACCAGGGAACTACATGCAAAATGACCCCATTGCACTACTGAAGAATTCTGACCAGGTGACATGACCGAGCAGCTGACAGGAACTTAGAAAATTTGCATCGCGCAGGGGCCAACAAAATTCATGAGGAAATGGATGCCTGTTTGAATCTCAGCTGAAAGTAAAGCAAAAGCTGCACGCCGGACACAAGGCACAGTGTTGAGATGTTTCTGCTTTCTCATGGTTCCTGAACATCAGCAGGAGAGCTCATTCAGACTTCTGAAGGTCACCCTCACCACACCATTTGAATAGCAGTGTACGGTTCGTGGTGATCAGACGAGCCAGAGTGTTTAAAGGGGAACTGCGGTTGAATCTATGGCCTCATGCATGCTTAGGGGAAAAGGAGTCGGGTTTTATTGCCACATAGGGGGAGTTGAACGTGTGACAAAGCACAGCAAAGAGAGAACTAAAGGGTTTTGTGGTGCGAGATTGAAAATGAAAAGGGAAAACAAGATCAAATACCCATATTTTCCAAAACTGACCAATCGCATGTTTCTCAAACTGCTATGAGATAGTTGACGAGTCCTGACTTTACACTGGTACGCAGCAGAACGAATCGAGGCCTGGGGGGGGTGAAGCGGAGCTGATAAACGCTGAATTAACAGCATTTTCTCAACCTGAACCAGATCATCTGTTGTCACATCCAGACAAAAAGCACTGATGCAAATTTAGTTTTATGTAATCATCAGAACAGAGACGAGTGACCAGGATGGAGAGGGAGCTTTTCACAAATCATCATCCAGGAATCGATGACCTGGCTTTAAAAAAAAAAAAAAGTTGATCAAGTAGTACACTTTATTCTCGACGCATCAAATTCAGAAGTCCAAGGTCAAGCGGTAACGTAGCACCACTACGAAACAAAACACGACCACTTCAAATGGTCTCGTTTACGGATATAAAGTAGTAATAATTATTCTACCCACATTCACTGGATATGAGCAATCGTGCACCCTGACTGCTCCACTCTACAGCTATCAGCTCATATATTGTGAGTAGAGAAAAACAACCCCCCCCCAAAAAATGAAGTATTATCGAATTTTTCAGAAATTGTTCCTGTCGTTTTGCTGGTTTGTTTACATTCTTCATCTTTAAGCATTAAGACTTGTTGAAAATTTTTTTTTAAAGCCAGTTCAAAAGCTCAAAGGAGGTTGAAAGTGACAGAACTGAAATGTCCAAGGAAGAATTAAATAAACGTCTAAAGCCTAAATTCTATTCCTCGGCACGACAGCAAGACGGCACTTTCTACAAAATAAAAAAAAAAAGCCAACACTAAAAAAGTAGTGATCTCAATTTAACACGATTAAAAAAAAATAGTGCCGTTAACGCAAATTCTAATTTGGCCCTGCGAGTCACCCGTAGTTCCTGTTGAGGCTTGTCGCGCGCTGCTTCAATAAGAGTACGTGTGAGTGATGGAGAAAGGCACAGACATATAAACATCCTCACCGCCATATTGGATGGGGCAAAGTGGAGATTCTTCAACCGTCTCTGGTATAGCGTCTAGACAGTAGCCGAGAATAAAGATGCCTCATTCATGTGCTGCGTTTAACTGTACCAACAGGTTTACCTTTCACAGGTGAGACTGGAAAAATACTTTTCAATACTGTTCCTTCAGTTTCCCAGCTCATCTCCACCGGGGAGGTGTAGAGTTATACGCAGTGAGAATTAGATAATACAGTGCCACACTATGATGAACGTTTTTGAACGTATGATGAATGTTTTTATTTTTATCTGTTTTTTTATTCTTTTATGGCAAATACTTCTCTTCAAAAGAAACTAATGAAGAGTAAAATAAAACTTTTTTTCACAGTGATATGCACTTTATTTTTCATCCCTTGGTTTTCTCATCTAATATGGAAGTTATGGATGTCAGTGGCTGTGACAAGACGTGCTATGCTCTGCAATAAAAATAAAAAAAAATTGGTACAAAGCAAGCCCATTCACTTTATGCTGATAAGAGAATTACAATGGTTTTTCATGTGACAAAAAATGTGCAATTAAATTGCGATTAATCGCGAGTTAACCATGACAGTCGCGACATTAAATCACGATTAAATATTTTAATCGCTTGACAGCACTATATAAAAAAAAAAAAAAAAAGTCAATTCGTGCCGCCAGCGATAGGTTTTTAAGAAGTCCACCTGAGCGGAAATGATTTAGTATCAAGTTATCAAATTTACAAAAACTTAAAATAAAAAATGCTCCATTTCTCAAAATCCAGTGAATGTGGATAGAATAAAACAGTTATTCCACTCAATCTGGTCATAGATAGCCGACTATCAGCTCATGTCCAACTCGATTTTGTGGAATAATTGTTAATTAGCCTAAGCGTCAGGCATTAAAAGGTCAACTGTGCCATCGGTATTCATTTGTGTTATGTTAGTTGCTTATCCAGACCTATAGGTACCCCCCCCAAAAAAAAAATCTGATTGTAACCCGGGATTTCGAGTTGTGATTTGTAAAGCCAGTAATCAGCCTTCTGGAAAACCTGCACAAAAACATGTAATTTACTCATTCGTCTTCACTAAGCGCTTTACGACGGTCAGGTTCATGGCGGACTGGAGTCTATCCCGGGAATGCTGGATGTTAAGTCGGAATATAGACTGGTGTCTCATCCAGGGTATCAGAGGGCACCGCATGTGTGTACTCACACACACCCCTTTCCCACCAAATCAGTTCCAGGGCTGGTTCGGGGCTGGTGCTGGTTCACAACTCGTTCAACTTGCGAGCCAGCTGAGAACCAGTTTGCTTTTCCATAGCTCGCGGTGCTAAGGGAAGCCACGTCGTTACGTTTGCATAAACCTTGGCGCGAATATCGAAGCAAAAACAACACCACAGAAGAAGCAGCAACAACCACAACAATAATAATAATGGATGACTTCGCGTTTGTATAGCTGCTGCTTCTCGTCGCTTAAAAATGGCGATCTTTCGCGGTCTTGTTATTGTTGTTGGTCTTAACAACTCCGCCCCCCCGCTGACGTAAGCGGTTCTTGCCTCTGGCCCAGCAGAGAGTTGGTGCTAGCCTGGAACCGTTTTTTCTGGCCCCAGGGCCAGTTCTTTGTCAGTGGAAACAGAAAACCCAGTTCCAAACTAAGCACTGGCCCCAAACCAGCCCTGGAACTGCTTTGGTGGAAAAGGGGCAACACACACCTAGAGGTAGCCTGGACCCGCCCATCCTAAGTGTGACGCAACACGAGGGCCTGTTGCGAGCTTAGTCTGGCAAGGCAAGCCATCTCCAGCTCTTCAAAGCTCCCGAAAAATCGGGAGCCAATCAACTTTGAGCATCTCCAACGGCCCTGGGTAGAGGCGTGTTCAAGGCACTGACGTAGTTGAACTGCGACCGGAAGTCATAGATTGTTTACAGAATCTATGCCGGAAGCGCTTCATTCACTAGAAACATTACGAACATGGAGCAGCGGCGAGCCTTTGACACAGCGGTAGATGCTGTATTGAAAGCATTCAACGGGAAGTTCTCATTGAAAACGGAGCAAAGAGCAGCCCTGGAGGTATTTATCTTCTTCCTGTTACTCAAGCAGTTTCCGTCGCGTCACATACGTCAGAGGAAAGAGTGATGTGATTGGTTTAAGCTTCGTCACAGCCTTTTCTGGCTTCGACCAGTAGCAAACTGAGGCATTTCAGGGAGGCGGGTCAACCACGCCTTTGGGAAACGGTTGGGCTTAATATCTTTGCCAGACTAAATGCTCACAGAGCTTTGAAGTCGCGTTAGCCAGACTAACCTAGAGGTAATCCAGCTGCCTGCCAATATGTGTACATGGTATTGCTGCCACCTAGTGCTCATCCTGCCACTGTGCACAGAAAAATATCAAATCTCCAGGTCATGAAACCAACTTAGGACAAAAATGCATCCGTTTCCTTTTTTTTTTTTTTTTTAATTTATTTTAATTCTTAAAAAATGTTGCACTCCAGCCAGTAAATAAAGTTCTCAAGTCATCTACCCCAGCAAAAATATACCTGCGACAGGACTGTGGTATAAAAAACAATTCAGAAGAATAAATCATTTATTTAAAAAAAAAAAAAAAAAACCACGCCAAACCAAAGAAAGAAAACCCCTGAAAGCTGTGTGATGCACACGCTACAGTGTCACCAACCTGCAAAATAGTCTCAGATCATCTTACAACACAGATGTGTGAATGTTATCTGTAACCCCTCGTTTAGGAAAATCAAATCCACTGGTCGTTCTCTCTGACGTCGAAAACAAACTCTGACGTTAAAAAGTTCAGTGCTGAAACGTCTCTAAGCTGGTTTAATCAATCAATCAATCATCGCTGCGTTCCTGGGTCATACCTCATGTATGGCTTTGCTTTGCTTCGTCACATTCGTGTCCTGGTGGTTTTGAGAGTCAGGAGCTCTTCAGCACCTCGAGCAGTTTTATTTCCCCTCCTCAGTTCTTTCTCTCCCCGTTTCTCCACGGTGAACACATGTTCGGGTTCTCGTCCTCCTCGGTCTCCCACGCTTCTCCTTCGTCTTCCTCGTCTGTGCAGAACAGCTCGTCCTCGAACAGTGATCCGCCCAAACCGTATTCCTGGGCATGGACTGAGACTTCGTTGGGCATTAGATGTGGAGAGCCCTCGATGAAGTCCGCGAACCTGAGACGAGAGCAGAAAAGACTCGGTCATTTAAAAAAAGAGGAAAGAAAGGTGTGTTGTGTGGAGAACCAATTACGAGAGATGTGGAACGTGTGAAAAGTACATTCGATGCTCCCAAACATGTGACTTATTTATTTGTACTGAAAATTATCAATGTTTCATCATAAAATATATTTAACGCCCAAGAAATTTCTTCAAGTTCTATCAATATCTGATCGTACCCAATTTGGAAACGCCTCCATTGTCCTAAATATCCAAGTACACATTTATCACAAGGCAAGACTGATAACGTTATCGGAGTCTCGATAGATTCATACACCCGCCCGCCCGCCCATCCACCTGCAGGTCTGTAATCAGCCGATCCCTCGACAGCAGCACGATGCATCAAATCACGCAGATACGAATCAAGAGCTTCAGGTAATGTTCAAACGTCAGAACGGGGAAAATTGTGATCTCACAGTGAAGTGCGACTTTGTTTCACGGTGGCGTGGGTGTTGGTTTGAGTATTTCAGAAACCGCTGATCTCCTGGGGTTTTCACACACAACAGTCTCGACACAGAATGGTGCAAAAAACAAAAAGCATCGAGTGAGTGAGCGAGCGAGCGACAGTTCTGTGGGTGGAAAGTAAACAAACGCCTTGTTGATAAGAGAGGGTCAGAGGAACATTCGTGACTGCAGTGTGATGATTATCACGGAAACCTGGCTACGTCCGCTCATCCCGGACTCGGCCGTTCAGCTAAGCGGCTGCTCCATGCACCGCTTCGACAGGAATAAAAGCTCCGGTAAGAGCAGAGGACGGGGGCTCTGTATTCATGTTCATATGGACTGGTGTATAAACACTAGGGTCTCTCTCTCACACACACTGCTCTCCTGACCTGGAAGTAATGACTGTGCAGTGTCGACCCTTTTAGATGCCCAGAGAGCTGACAACGGTGATCACTGCTGCTGTGTACATCCCACCAGATGCTAATGTTAGGCACAGCGCTCTCTCAGCTGTACGCCACCGTTAATAAACAAATGCAGGCCCATCCAGTCAAGTCAAAAAAGTCAAAGTCCTTCCCACGCCTTACAGTACCTGGTATTCCTAGGCAGTCTCCCACTCAAGTACTAACCAGGCCCAATCTGTATGGTGGTGCATCGGGCGGCGCCGATCTCCGTTTCCATAGCCCTCGGCCTCTCGTCTATTACATAGCTAGGGTTACAGTGGGGGGGGGCTAGTCCTCTGGTAACCACGAGAGTTTAACTCCCCATGCACATCTGTATTGCAGCGTGCCTTGCCAGATGGTAGTAGGTACCATTTTTATGATGGTCTTTGGTATGACCCGACCGTGAATAGAACTCACGATCTCCCAATCGAGAGGCGGACACGCTACCACTAGGCCACTAGTCGGTAGGCCCATCCAGAGGGAGCTTTTATTGTTGCTGGGGACTTCAACCAAGCTTGCCTTAAGACTGTGCTCCCTAATTTCGTACAGTGCTCCACCAGAGGGAAGAACACATTAGACCATGTTTATTCCAACCTGAAGCAAGCCTACAGAGCAGTACCCCTCCCTCACCTGGGCATGTCAGACCATCTCTCACTGCTCTTGATCCCTGCATACACCTCCCTCAGGAAGAAATCCAAACCTGTCACAAAGAACATTGAAACCTGGCCTGAAGGAGCACTCTCCCAGCTTCCAGATTGCCTTGAGCGCACTGAGTGGAGCATATTTGAACATCTTGACCTACAGGAGCACACAGACTGTTCTGTTCTACATAAAGAACTGCACTGACAGCGTTACTGTGGTGAAGCGCATCCGGATCTACCCCAACCAAAAACCATGGATGACCTCGGATGTCCGGACACTCCTGAGAACCTGAAACTCTGCCTTCAAGTCAGGTGACAGAGAACAGTACAGCGTGGCGAGGGCAGAGCTGGAGAGGCATCAAGGCTGCTCATAAGAGGAAAGTGGAGGACCATCTCGCCAACAATAACTCGCGGCTGGTGTGGCAGGGGCTACAGAGCATCACCAGCTACAAAGGCTCCACACCGGTCACTAGCATCGCTGGCTGAGGAATTAAACAGTTTCTTCTCCTGCTTCGAAGCAGAGGCTCCACACACAGCTGCACAACCACCACAGACCTCCAGGTCACAGCACACTCGCACTCCAGGAACACCAGGTGAGGCAGGTGCTGAAGACTGTGAACATCAGGAAAGCAGCCGGACCAGATGGTGTACTCGGAAAAGTACTCTGCGCCTGTGCTGACCAGCTGGGGGGAGTCCTGACCAGGTTGTTCAACTTCTCACTGTCACAGGCTACTATCCCCCAGTACCTGAAATCAGCTACCATCATCCCTGTCCCAAAGACTCCTGCCCTAAAGTGTCCCAATGACTACAGACCTATTGCCTTATCATCAGTAGTCATGAAATGCTTTGAGAGGCTCATCCTTCACCACATCAAGGACCGTCTCCCCTCAAACCTGGACCCACATCAGTTCGCCTACAGAGCTAACAGATCGACGGAGGACGCCATCGCTATAGCTCTGCACACAGCACTCACCCACCTCCAGCAGCCAGGGAACTACGTCAGGATGCTGTTCATAGACTTCAGCTTGGCATTTAACACCATTATTCCTGACATCTTGGTGGAAAAGCTGACTAACATCGCTCTCTCCCCCTCCACCTGTGCCTGGATCAAGGACTTCCTGACTGACCACCCTCAAACGGTTAAGGTAGGCACCACCTGCTCCTCCACCCTGACCCTCAGCACAGGGTCTCCTCAGGGCTGTGTGCTGAGCCCGCTCCTGTATTCCCTGTATACGCTTGACTGCACACCCATCCACCCCTCCAATACCATCATTAAATTTGCAGATGACACCACGGTCATCGGCCTCATCAGCGGAGGGGATGAGACTGCGTACAGGGACGAGGTTAACATGCTGGCAGGTTGGTGTTCTGCACACAACCTGCTGCTCAACACCAGAAAAACTAAGGAGATGGTGACTGACTTCAGGAAACAGGGGGGATCCAGCCCCACTGAGCATCAACGGGGACTGTGTCCAGCAGGTGTCCTCCTTCAGGTTCCTTGGGACACATATAGCCGAAGACCTCTCCTGGACTGCCAACATATCCGCAGTGGTAAAAAAGGCCCGACAGCAACTCCACTTCCTAAGGATACTCAGAAGGAACCATCCGGAGGAGAAACTGTTAGTGGCCTTTTACCGCAGCACCATCGAGAGCGTCCTGACGTACTGCATTACAGCTTGGTACGCCAACTGCTCTGTGGCAGAAAGAACGAACCTGCAGAGGGTCATTAAAACTGCACAACACATCACTGGCAGTCCCCTACCCTCGCTAGAAGACGGACATCGCTAGCACACGGTGTCTCAGGAGAGCGAGGGCAATCACTGCTGACCCCTCACACCCGGGACAGCACCTGTTTACCCTCATGCCCTCTGACAGGAGATACAGGTGCCTCAAAAGCAGGACAAACAGACTTAAAAACAGTTTCTTTCCCTGGGCCATCAGGTCCCTGAACTCATAAGAGAGTGTATGCTAGTGTAATGTGTAAATGATGTAAATATACGTACACTCCTTTCTTATTTCTATTTTACTCCTTTCTTATTCTTACTTTACTGTTTTTTTTTTTTTAAATATTTATTATGTACCGGCCGGAGAAGCACTGCAATTTCATCGTATACCTGATGTGCAATGACAGTAAAGATTCTATTCAGATTGGTTTGAGCTTTTTCGCCAGGAAAGAACTCGTATAATCACTCTTTACAACCGTGGTGAGCAGAAAAGCATCTCAGCATGCAACAGCAGAACACCACACTGGGTTCCACTCCTGCAGCCAAGAACAGGGATCTGAGACTCAAGAACAAGTTCCTATTAAAGTGGCCGCTGAGTGTATACTGTACATTCATATCGTTTCACATTCCCAGTGCTACTGAATGCTCGAATCTGATTGGTCAGAAGGCGTTGATGAGTTTTCTGACACTAGGGCAGCCTTTAATTCATTCAAAATCACAGGTTTCTGTACGAATACGCTTGTTCTAACATGATCCTGTTTCTATAGCAACAGTGTACAAGAGCGTGTTAGATACACACGCTACATTATTTACACGACTGTTCAAAAGTTTGGGGTCACTTTGAAATGTCCTTATTTTTGAAAGAAAAGCACTGTTCTTTTCAATGAAGATCACTTTAAACTAATCAGAAATCCACTCTATACATTGCTAATGTGGTAAATGACTATTCTAGCTGCAAATGTCTGGTTTTTGGTGCAATATCTCCATAGGTGTATAGAGGCCCATTTCCAGCAACTCTCACTCCAGTGTTCTAATGGTACAATGTGTTTGCTCATTGCCTCAGAAGGCTAATGGATGATTAGAAAACCCTTGTACAATCATGTTAGCACAGCTGAAAACAGTTGAGCTCTTTAGAGAAGCTATAAAACTGACCTTCCTTTGAGCAGATTGAGTTTCTGGAGCATCACATTTGTGGGGTCGATTAAATGCTCAAAATGGCCAGAAAAATGTCTTGACTATATTTTCTATTCATTTTACAACTTATGGTGGTAAATAAAAGTGTGACTTTTCATGGAAAACACAAAATTGTCTGGGTGACCCCAAACTTTTGAACGGTAGCGTAATCAAAAACATGCAGGGGTTTTTTTGACAAGGGAAAAAGTAAAATCATTATTGATATGGTGAAGGAGTCCTTTGTAAAAATTCAGCAGGTTTCACAACTAAATTTGCGATTTTTGGTTTCCTGGTCACATGACGAAGTGCTTTTTGTTGTATTTATTTCATGAGAGAGGAAAAAGGACAAACTGGGAGTGGAACGACTGTTTATAGCGGCGATAAAGAGTGACGACTGATGATTGACTTGTTTTGCAGACGTCCCATAACGTTAGATGTAACTGGATGCCATGGCGTAATGGTTAGAGAAGCAGCTTTGGGACCAAAAGGTTGCTGGTTTGAGTCCGTGGACCAGCAGGAATGGTTGGCAAGGCGCCTAACCCCCACCTGCTCTGGGTATACTGTACATCACTCTGGATAAAGATAAGAGCGTCTGCTAAATACCGTTAATGTAACTGAAAAACTATGATTCACTTTGAAATGGTAATTGTCGGCAAATTCCTGGATCATTTCTGTGAAACTATAGAGTTATATAGTAGACTGTTAATATAAACATCGGCGTGATGATGTGCACTCGTTTGTAGAAGTTTAACCTCTTGGGAGACTGCAGTCTGGACACGGTTTTCCACGTGCTGAAATCAGGACTGCTGCACTGCTTCCTCAGCTCCTCCAGAGCCTTCTGAGTCTCCACCTCAGCCTGTTTTTGGTATTCCTCTTCTGTCAACAGGCGCCGAGCCTCCAGTTTCCAGCCCAGCTTCGGCTTCAGCTTCCTTCAGGACAGAAAACACACAAAGTTACAAACAGCATTTTGAAAGAAAGAAAGAAAGAAAACCATTTGATTGTGGATAAATACTTGAGTGAGTACAACCTCGATCACTATACTCACTCGTACAGACTAAACGCCATGGTCACAGGGTACTCCAGGTTCTTGGCGCAGAAAGCAGCCACCATGATTGCTAGCGCCACCTGCTGAACCTGAATACCAGCGTATATCAGCAGCATGCCGAATATCTGCAGTGTCCAGGACAGGATGTTAATACTGCGCTCCTCCACCAGCGGCCCGTGGCGGTAACACACAGCGAAGCTGATGAAGCCCACCACTGCGGTGTAGCCTACAGCAAAAAAAAAAAAATTCACATAAAATTATGTAAATCCTTGACTTACAAGTGACGTCAAAGCAAAATAGAAACCCGATGTCGGCCATGTTGGTGGAGATACAAATGCAGGGTCAAGCGGCATTCCATACAAAACAGTCACACGTGCGTAACTCTGTTTTTCCACTGCTTTAAGCTCTGCCGTATATCTTTGTGCTGTACATGGTCGTGGTCACAACAGGACTCATGACCGTTCCGATTTTTTTTTTTAGAATTCCGTCCGTGATTCGGAAAGAGGGCGAGGAAACTCTGAGGCTGAGTACAGAGAGGAGACGAGCGCGGCTGAACAACATCGGCGGGGGTGATCTAACAGAGGCTAAAAACAGCTCGTGTTATCTCCGGTGAGATTCAAAAGCTTTCTCGATAATATCATGGAAAAATTTTATTTCATGCTGCTAGAATTTCGCTATAAACTGAGCGTTCTCTTCTCGTGGTTCACTCGGTCGTTGTTTTAATTTTAATACGTGTTTCGCTTCTCGGAGTGCCAGCAAAATTACACGATAGAAACAATCCAGACTGGGCACCCACTCAGAAAACGGGCTACGTTTCGTCCAAGGCCGGACTCGATTCTTCAGCAGCCGAACCAGATAGAACGTGATATCTGGGTGCGTGATGGTCGGTAGAAGTGTCTTATCTTCAGAAAAGTCTGATTTTTTAAAATAATATAGGTCAAAACCCACACATATCTATTTTCTCTGTGTATCAAATCTTCGCTCAACTGTTCAAATCATGGCAATACTGAGAAAATTCAGCATTGTTTACAGACACGCTTTCATCTGCTGCCGTCCGAGTTGCTTTGTAGATCCACCATTATGGCGGACGCTCATGACGGCACATTTTGATCACGTGGTTGCAAGTCATCTATATTATAATGCGTCATACAGAATCATAGCATGATATTTTATTTAGGTCCATTATTTTACTTTTTCATAATTTAATTTTAACATCTGGATGAAAGGCGGGTACTTTTTTCTAATTTCTCAAAGTGGTCAAACTTATGTAAAAACACACCATGAATAGAATGCAATAGTTAAAAAAAAGTCTAATAAGTGTGTTATTTTTCACCATTATTAAATAAGGAAGAAACACTTGGGTTTGTGAGGTTACAGGAAAATAATGACTCTTGGCATATACTGTATGTGGCATGTGCCAAGACGTCACACCCTAAGAAAAGCCAAATAATTTTATTTTTTTAAATTTGAGTGTGGGCAAAAAGAAGTCCAGTAAAAAGTTAGTTGGCGCTCTGAGCAGCTCCTTCAGCAGCAGACTGCTGCACCCGCGGTGCAAGAAGGAACGCGACCGCAGGTCTTTCATCCCAACTGCTGCCAGACTTTTCAGTGACAGCTTGGCGTCATTTTATTCACATCTCACCACCATTATCTACTTATACTGGGCAACAATATTACTATTTGGTACAATATCTTTTTCATTTGCAAGTATTTTCTTATTCATGTCTCTCATAATTGTGTACAATTATGTTCATATCCTGTGTTTTTTCTGGTCATTTATTGGTTACTTTACACACACACACACACCCCATCCTCATTAGTTATATTATGCTGTGCAATAACATTCACTACCTGGTGCGATATTTCTATTTCAGTTGCCAGTATTTTATTAGTGCAATATTTCTACGTCAGGTGAAGTAACACTCTTACTTAAGTTCCATTCTTATTTTGTCATCAACATTACATACATGGCCCATGTTTTAAATTTTTTTTTTTAAAGGTCATAGGCAAGGGTCAGAGGTGAAATGTAGAATATCAACTTTATTGTCTAGAAGAACGACCCAAAAAGTGAATTCAATTTTCCTAGAGTCTAATTTGCACCCTAAAATTGAATAAAACGGTTAAAATATACTGTTTTGCCCAATTTCCGAAGGTTTGTTTACATCTCACTTATGCGCACTTTCACCGCCAGGGGACCGTCATCGTGACATCATTTAAGCCAAACAGACCGGGAGCAGCTCTGTGTTTACCCGCGAACCGAGCACACGTGTACGGGCTTTGGTCGTGAGAGGTTGTGTAAAATGTCTGAAAGCGAGAGCGATTTTGAAGTAGGAACTCTCCAAATTAAATATCGAGAGGTGAAACCGTATATGTATGACCCTATGGCCGTTGCGAAGCAATCGGTGAATGTGGCTCACTGGTTTGACCGTGCGGCCTCAGAATCGGACAGCGACTCGGCCGACTCTGATCGCGGTGACCCCGGACCTCAACAAGACTCGCGCCCAAACGATTTATCCTGGTAGTTATGATAAATTCTTACTTTCGTCGTAATACTAAATAAGAGCCCTTTTGAAGAATAATTAAACCGCCCTCCCTAGTGGATATAGGGAACGATTACTGGACAGTGCGCCGGTAGGCCACATTAGCCTGCCATCCGCGCATTATACTATTTATAGCCGACTCTAAGCGAGGAAATATCCCTTTGTTTCATTTCCACAATGATTGTACAGGATCCCTCAGGATTCTTGACTTGCCAATTGCAAGCAAAAGTAAAAATGTTTCCCTCCATTCTTCTCCTTTTTGCTTGAGCGTTGCTGCTCCGTTTCTTCTTTGACTGCTTGATTTTTGTTTCACGCACACAATCCACTCTCTCCGCCTCGTCTCCTCTTCCGGAAAAAAACAACCCTCTGGCTTCACGCACACAATCCACCCTCTCCCCCTCTTCTCCTCTTTTGGAAAAAGCCAATCCACTCTCTCTGCCTCTTCTCATCTCTCAGAAAAAGGTAAAAGCTTCTTCCTGAACCGGTCCCGTTGTTACAGTTCACTGCACAACAATAAGGCATGGGGGTTTTTCTTTGGAAATTCCTGAACGCACGTCTGCACTCAAGCCGAACGGCAATGTAAGTAAACGTAAGTGGACTCAACTCAAGCAGTTTGTTTGTCTTAAATGACATCACGCACTGAGTGGTCATGAAAATAGCTGAACAGAAATTTGCCGTGATCTGCGCTAACTTATTTTAATTATTATCAACAATACTTCTTGGGACCAGAAGAAAATTACAGAAAGTTACTTTATATTAACATATAAAGTTTCAAATGTGCATAAAACCGTTGCCTATGAGCTTTAAACTTTTATACATACATTTTTTCCTTTAAAAAAAAAAAAACTTTTATTGCACTCAATTTTTTGTCACCGTCTATTCCTGACTCTTTTCTATCTGTGAGCTGCTGGAATGTAAATTTCCCCACCGAGGGATGAATACATTCTCTTATCTTGTTCTAAAAATAAAATTTAAGATCAGCTCATTGGCGACACCCTGTGGCCAAAAGCGGTACTCCATCAGAAAATTTACCGAATATTAATCTTAAGGGGTGGCACGGTGGTGTAGCGGTTAGCGCTGTCACCTCCCAGCAAGAAGGTCCGGGTTCGAGCCCCGGGGCCGGCGAGGCCCTTTCTGTGCGGAGTTTGCATGTTCTCCCCGTGTCCGCGTGGGTTTCCTCCGGGTGCTCCGGTTTCCCCCACAGTCCAAAGACATGCAGGTTAGGTTAACTGGTGACTTTAAGACTATGTTCAGACTGCACCCTGAAACGACCCATATCTGATTTTTTTGCCCATATGTGACCTGTATCCGATTTGTTATTGACAATCTGAACGACACAGATCCGATTTTTTCACATGCGACCCAGGCCGCTTGGATATGTGGTCCTAATTCCGATGCATATCCGATATTTTCACATGCGACTGCAGTCTGACCGGACAGGTCGCATTCATGCGACCTACACGTCATCAACAAGAGACAAACGTCACTATTCTGCGTTGGCTAATCCCGCCTCTTTGGTGGAAAACAACATTTGTACAGTTTTCAGAATTTAAATAGATTTTTATAGAATTGATCAAGCTAATGGTGGATTTGGTAGGGACCTGGATATTGATCTGTTAGCCTGATTAAATAAAACAGTTTCTATAACTGATTTATAACTTCAACCATCCTGTATTACAAGATAAGATTGTTCTGGAAATTTCCAGCAATTTGACACCTTCGGTCTCATTAGTCTGCTGCCCACATTAATCAGATTATTGTGTGAGTTCCGCCGCCGCCACAAAAACCACATCGCCAGGTCTCGCCTCATCTCCATAGCAAACTGCACTGGTGTTTCTGCACCTTGAGCCAGTGCTGAGAGAAGTTGCAGAATTCAGCTGGCTATAAACAATCTAAATAAATATTTATAAAAATGTAGAAAAAAAAAAAAAAGTTTATTAATATGACGAAATAAATATGTGCAAATTATTAAGCCTGAATTAAGAGTTTGGTAATACAGCGGCTGTATCCCAAATGACTGCCTACTGAAGCTCGAGTGCACTATATAGAGTTTAAAAATCCATTACTTCCTAGTAACATGTAGTGCACTTATATAGAAATTAGAGAGACATTTAGGAGTCAACCCTCGTTACCAGGCTACACGTTTTCATTTCAGTTCAGAAACAAAAACACACACGAGACCTCACACTTTAACACTAACCAGATAATTAAACAAACAATCATTAAACATGAAGAGTGTGCTTTTTTTTTTTTGTTTACGTATTACGTGGATGTGCTTATTACGTGTCAATTTGCGCATGTGGGACACTTTTGGGTCGTTTTCCGTTCATATTGGAGATCGCATACAAGTAAGTCTCATATAATTGGTAATGTGAACGGCCTAACAAAAAAAAAAAAAATCGGATTTCACAACAAATCGGATATGGGTCGTTTCAGGTTGCAGTCTGAACGTAGTGAAAATTGAGCGTAGGTGTGAATGTGAATGGTTGTCTATGTGTCAGCCCTGTGATGACCTGGCGACTTGTCCAGGGTGAACCCCGCCTTTCGCCCGTAGTCAGCTGGGATAGGCTCCAGCTTGCCCTCGACCCTGTAGAACAGGATAAAGCGGCTACAGATAATGAGATGAGATGAGATTAAAGGTCATCAGCAACGGTCTGAGGTGAAACGTAGAATATCAACTTGATTGTCTAGAAGAACGACCCAAAAAGCAAATTCAATCTTCTTAGAGTCTAATTTGCACCCTAAAATTGAATAAAACGGTTAAAATATACCGTTTTGCCCAATTTCCGAAGGTTTGTTTACATCAGTTATGCGCACTTTCACCGCCAGGGGGCGTCGTCATGACGTCATTTAAGCCAAACAGACCAGGAGCAGCTCTGTGTTTACCTGCAAACCGAGCACACGTGTACGGACTTCGGTCGTGAGAGGTTGTGTAAAATGTCTGAAAGCGAGAGCGATTTTGAAGTAGGAACTCTCCAAATTAAATATCGAGAGGTGAAACTGTATACGTATGAACCTCTGGCCGTTGCGAAGCAATCGGTGGCTCACTGGTTTGACCGTGCGGCCTCGGAATCGCACAGCGACTCGGCCGACTCTGATCGCGGTGACCCCGGACCTCAACAAGACTCGCGCCCAAACGATTTATCCTGGTAGTTATGATAAATTCTTACTTTCGTCGTAATACTAAATAAGAGCCCTTTTGAAGAATAATTAAACCGCCCTCCCTAGTGGATATACAGTAGTGTGCAAAAGTTTGTGCACCCCTGGTCAAAATTGCTGTTACCATGAACAGTTAAGCAAGTTGAAGATGAAATGATCTCCAAAAGGCATAAAGTTAAAGATGACTCATTCCCTTTATATTTTAAGCAAAAGCAATTTATTTTCATCTTTTACATTTTTAAAATGACAAAAAAGGAAAAGGGCCCGAGGCAAAAGTTTGGGCACCCTGCATGGTTAGTACCTAGTAACCCCCCCTTTGGCAAGTATCACAGCTTGTAAACACTTTGTCGCCAGCTAATAATCTTTCAGTTCTTACCTGGGGGATTTTCACACATTCGTCCTTGCAAAAGGCTTCCAGTTCTACAAGTTTCTTGGGCTGTCTTGCATGCGCTGCTCTTTTGAGATCTATCCACAGATTTTCAATGATGTTTAGGTCAGGGGACTGTGAGGGCCCGGGCAAAACCTTCAGCTTGGGCCTCTTGAGGTATTCCATTGTAGATTTTGAGGTGTGCTTTGGATCATCGTCTTATTGTCGGACCCGTCCTCTTTTTAACTTCAACTTTTTTACAGATGGTGTGATGTTTGCTTCCAGAATTTGCTGGTATTTATTCGAATCCATGCTTCCCTCGACCAATGAAATGTGCCCTGTGCCACTGGCTGCAACCCAACCCCAAAGCATGATCGACCCACACCCATGCTTCAGAGTTGGAGAGGTGTTCTTTTCCTGGAATTTGGCACCCTTTTTTCTCCAAACATACCTTTGCACATTGTGGCCAAAAAGTTCTATTTTGATTTCATCAGTCCACAGGACTTGTTTCCAAAATGCATCAGGCTTGCTTAGATGTTCATTTGCAAACTTCAGACGCTGAATTTTGTGGCTAGGACGCAGGAACGGTTTTCTTCTGATGACTCTCTCATGAAGGTCATATTTGTTCAGGTGTCGCTGCATAGTAGAACAGTGCACCACCACTCCAGGGTCTGCTCAATCTTTCTGAAGGTCTTTTGCAGTTAAACAGGGGTTTTTATTTGCCTTTCTAGCAATCCAACGAGCAGTTCTTTCAGAAAGTTTTCTTCATCTTCCAGACCTCCCCTTGATCTCCACTGTTTCTGTTAACTGCCATTTCTTAATAACATTACGATCTGAGGAAACAGCTACCTGAAAACACTTTGCTACGTTCTTGTAGCCTTCTCCTGCTTTGTGAGCATCAATTATTTTATTATTCAGAATGTGAGGGAGTTGCTTAGAGGAGCCCATGGCTGTTGATTTTAGGGACAAGTTTGAGGAGTCAGAGAATTTATACAGCTTTGAAATCTGCATCATCTGACCTTTCCTCACAAAGAATATGAACAAGCCACAGCTCAATAAGCTAATTAAGGTCTGGCAGCTTGGTAAAAGTTACCGGAGAACTCAAATGTATTGGGGCGCCCAAACTTTCACATGGTGTTCCTTTTCTTTTTTCACTTTTCAATTGTACAAAACAAAAATAATACACAAATCTTGCAGAAAACGCTGAAAAGAAATGCGTCGTCTTTACCTTTACACCTTTTGGTGATCAGTTCATCTTCTACTCACTTAATTATTCACAGTAACAGACACATTCGCTCCGCCTCTTCTCCTTTTTTGAAAAAAGCCAATCCTCTCGCTTCGCCTCTTCTCCTTTTTCGAAAAAAGCCAATCCTCTCACTCCGCCTCTTTTTTGAAAAAAGCCAATCCTCTCACTCCGCCTCTTTTTTGAAAAAAGCCAATCCTCTCACTTCGCCTCTTCTCCTTTTTCGAAAAAAGCCAATCCTCTCGCTCCGCCTCTTCTTTTTTGAAAAAAGCCAATCTTCTCACTTCACCTCTTCTCCTTTTTCGAAAAAAGCCAATCCTCTCGCTTTGCCTCTTCTTTTTTGAAAAAACAAATCCTCTCGCTCCGCCTCTTCTCCTCTTCTGGAAAAAAGGTAAAAACTTCTCCCTGAACCGGTCCCGTTGTTACAGTTCACTGCACAAGGCATTTTTTTTGCAAATTCCCGAACGCACGTCTGCAATCAAGCCAAACGGCAATGAAAATACACGGAAGTGGACTCGACTCAAGCAGTTTGTTTGTCTTAAATGACGTCACGCGCCGAGTGGTCACAAAAACAGCCGAACAGAAATTCGCCACGATCCGCACTAACTTTTAATTATTACTTACTAACAATACTTCTTGGGACCAGAAGAAAATTACAGAGGGTTTAACATATAAAAGTTTCAAATGTGCATAAAATTAAAACCGTTGCCTATGAGCTTTAATGTTCAGTTTCACATGAATTATAAATGCTAAGCAGGCTAATCGTAAGAGAGTTTATCTTGCTTTGGATGCGGTTCCAACCCCAGAATCTAAAACTTTTTTTTTTATTGGAAGCAATAAAATAATTTCTAAATCAATATTCTGTCTCGGGGCGGCACGGTGGTGTAGTGGTTAGCGCTGTCGCCTCACAGCAAGAAGGTCCTGGGTTCGAGCCCCGGGGCCGGCGAGGGCCTTTCTGTGCGGAGTTTGCATGTTCTCCCCGTGTCCGCGTGGGTTTCCTCCGGGTGCTCCGGTTTCCCCCACAGTCCAAAGACATGCAGGTTAGGTTAACTGGTGACTCTAAATTGAGCGTAGGTGTGAATGTGAGTGTGAATGGTTGTCTGTGTCTATGTGTCAGCCCTGTGATGACCTGGCGACTTGTCCAGGGTGTACCCCGCCTTTCGCCCGTAGTCAGCTGGGATAGGCTCCAGCTTGCCTGCGACCCTGTAGAACAGGATAAAGCGGCTAGAGATAATGAGATGAGATGAATATTCTGTCTCAAATTATTGATTTCTTTGTAAGTAGCCATGCAATAAACAGGATTTGAGTGACCCGGTCATGATTACGAAATAATCACGCCTTCAGCATGATTGAAGACTCTTCCACTTCATGTCAGAGTCCTCTAATCACGCTATTGGGGATTATTTCACAATAACATGATCCTGTACGTTATCCTTTAGTCACAGCCCACTCACAGGGACTTATGAAATGTACTGTGATGTTAATTAACAAAGAAAAAAAATTGTATCATTGTTCATGTGGTATACGTTTATTTTACTGTTTGGAAATGACTGAGTTACATTCCGTTACTGTTTACATTACAGCAGCTATGGAGACTTGTTCCCTTTACTCACCTTGTGTTTTCTGTTGAAGTTAATGAAAGAACAAAAAAAAAAAAAAAAACCAACACATTGCATGAACTTTGTGTTCAAGTGCAGAACGTCATACTTTTTAATCATTTTATAGTTCCATTTAACGTTGCAGAAGACAGGACTCGACATGAACTCTTTAATCCACTCATCCAGTCCACAAGCAGTAAGAGTTTGCACTCGTCCTGACCGTAACCTTTGTATTCCGATGTCTTCACGAGTTCAATGAAAGGAAACATGATTAACAAAGTTTATCAAAAACCAGGTATAGTTATGATAATCATTATGCTTTAATGATTTATAATTTTTCAATACAACTCAAACTTTAACAACAAATACAAACCATCTAAAGCCCCATTATGGTATGCGTGTGTTCTAACCTATTACCTGATCTGCAGGTTTCAGAGTTAGACTCACCCAAATTCAAAGATTGTGGAGGAAATAAAGTTAAATCTTGATTAAATCCAGTAAAACCTGAAGTATAATTTAATTTAAAGAAAACGAGTTGGACATAAAGGTGACAGAATCACGGTGTGAATGAAAGCAAACCGTGAGTGAGTTCAGCACTGTCGTAAAATTCCCGCAAAATATTTTACATTTGTGATGGTTAACGTGAAACATACAGAAGAAATACAACGAAAGTCCAAATGAAATGATGATTCACGACAGAGATTTATTTTATTGAGGTGTTTGATCGCCATTTGTCCGATTTTGATGAAAGTCTATTCACCTATAATTAGATATTGCGACGTGGTTATTTTTACACACACGCCAGACTCGGCTTCCCTCGAATTTCATAAACAAACAATAACACGGCCAGATCACTGAGGGAATTGAACTAGTTTTGTTGGAACTTTATTGATGTAACTCTTGAATAATTATGAAAAAAAAAGATGATTTTCAACAAATAAATATTCAGCTCGTCCTGTCAGACAGGCAGACGTGGATTTGACTTCTCCAGACCAAACATTCGGTTGTCCCGGACAGTCGGACTACCGTTAATGTCGAGCCCTGTAGTGCGTATGATGAAATGTCAGCATAAATTTTTCCAAGAGTTGGAAAAATTTTGCATTTTCCAGGGCTGAAAGATGCATTTTCCTGGCATCTGGCACAGTGAATTTACCTCATTAGATCCCTCCAAATCCTGTCAGTCTGCTCAGTATGTACATAAAACTACATCAGCATCAAACTCCTCTTGTGCCTCATCAACTTTAATCTGTGGAATTTAGCTCCCCATCACCCAGTAGCGTACCATCTGGCTATGTGTTTCAATCAAAATGGTATCCTGTCAACTTAGTATGTAGAACACAAGACAGTTTTATTAGACATCAGCACCAGACCTCCTCTTGTACCTCACCAACTTTCAGCGAGGCAATCTCTCTACAAGTCAACAACATTTGAGCTGGAATTTGGTTCCTTAGCACCCAGGAGTATACCATCTGGTTATATGTTTCAATCAAAACGGAATCCTGTCTGCTTAGAATAAACAATACCAAACTACATCAACACCAAGAGGGGGACAGTACTGTCCCCAGAACATTTTCTCTACGTCTGCAAGAACCGTGGTGTTAAGACAGGTCAGGTTGCCTTTCAGACTCACTCAGTTTCCTATTTCTAAAATGTAAAACACTCATTTTGGACAGCCAGGTAAAGCCTCATGTGGATGTCCCTTAAAAAAAGAAGTTTATTCAAGTGTGCTTCTAGTGTACTTCTTTTAAACTAAAAATAAGAGTATGCTTTCAATTTACTTTTTATTTACTTAGAGATATACTTAATAAAAGTTATACATAAGTATACTTGGCTTATACTGAAAATTATATAGAAAAAAGTATATTAAACTTACACTTAAACTTTTGATCAAGATATAGTTAACAAAAGTATTAAAATATTTATGCCTTATGTTTAAGTGTACCTGCCCTGTAGTAAATTTTTATTTTTAAAGAAAATGAATATATATGTTCTTAATCCTGAGTATCTGTTATTTTGTGAATTCTTACCTTTTATAACTTCATTGTAACTTAAGGTACAAAACACTTAAGTTGTCTACTGGTAGTGCGCATGAGGTAAGGGTTAGGGCTAGAAAACTAATAGTATACCTAGAAGGGTAATTGCAGTAAACTTCAAAACTAAAAAGTGGACTAGATGTATATAACCAGTAACTAATAGTATATTTCCAATATGCTATGAAGTATACTTTTATAAACTAAAAAGGGGACTAGAAGTATAAAACAAGTAAACTCAGTATATTTCCAGTACACTATGCTTTTGTAAACTAAAGAGTGGACTACAAGTATAGAACTAGTGAACTATTAGTATACAAGTTTACTTGTGGTATTCTTGCAGTACAAAATTTAAAAAAAAAAAAAAAAAAAAGTTGACTTAAAATATACTTTTTATAAACTAAAAGTGGGCCAATTTAGTCCCAAGAAGTATTAGATTAGTTTACTTACCAGTATACCGTACTGTAAGTACTTTATCAGTATACTTGGTACACAAAAGTATACTTAAAGAAATATACTTTAACTTTTCTTAAGTATACTTTATAAAATTAACTTGAAGTTTACTTCTTTTTGATAAGGGACCCTACTTTTAATTTCTAGCTAACACCAAGTCAAGAGCTACCCAACACAGTCTAAACGTGCAATGTATACAAACTACAACTTGCAAATGAATCCTTCCTAGCATCATTAAACCCGGTCATCATTTAGCATCAGAGAGTCCACATCCCTAATAAACTCGCATTAATATCAATTTCTCATGTCAATAAACAAATCCGTTCTCCACAATTGCAACAGGAAAAGCAAGCACACTCTAGAATGTGGACTGCATATCAAGTCTATGATCTGGACTTTTTCTTCCTTGCTTCCACCAGAGCCTCCAGCACATGTTTCCTGGCAGTGTTCCCAAAGCCTCTGACGTTCTTTAGATTTTTCTTTAAGTTCCTCTTTCGACAATCCCAAGTAAGCCATCATCAGGGGGGGGAAAAATATTTTTATATATATATATATATATATATATATATATTATACACATGAATCCAGTATAAAGTCATGAGATTAGAGCATGATATACATGCAATCTCTTAGGATGTGAGAGTATTTCTCCATCAGTAACATCATAGTGGGAGGCATTCAAACCTGAAATCATAAACTATGAACAACTAAATAATTTGCAAAGACCATACTCGCACATCGCACAACTTTGTTCAGGGGACGAGTTTGGGGAAAAACTATTACCGCTCATCTCTATAATCCGAGAAAACCAACTCCTGCTACGAAAACTTTTGATTTCACCTACATTCCGAAATGTGAACCACTGATTTTAGATGTACCATCATCGAGTTTCGCCTGCATGCTAGGTTTTGATTGCGTCAGAAATCTGAAACAGAAAGAAACTGTAGGGGTCATCAATCCTCGTTTGCATTGGTTGGTTTCGTCGTTTTTTTCGTTCAAAATATCCATCACATCCAAAATCTAACTCCGTGAACGTTAACCCCTAGTTTCACATGCAGAATCAATGAAACTGGCCCCTATATCAAGTTTTTTACGCTTAAGTCGCCCATCCTCGTTTGCACCAAGTCCGATTTGTTGTGAATTTTTGCTCAAAATATACCCCCCCCCCAAAAAAAAACCCACCACCCACACAATTTCTCTCACCGGATTTGCATAGATCTCAAGAATGACCCATTTGGATGTCAAATCTGCTAAAAATTCTCACCTCTGCTGTATCATCTTTCAATTTTCTGAAATGGAAAATCATCCCAAAATTCAGTGGGTTTTTTTTTCTTTTTAACTAAAAGACTCATGTCTTAAAGTAATGTCATTTCACTTTACTTAGTTGTTCAGTTCTTGACATAACATTTGCCCCTTTTCCACCAAAGCAGTTCCAGGGCTGGTTCGGGGCCAGTGCTTAGTTTGGAACTGGGTTTTCTGTTTCCACTGACAAAGAACTGGCTCTGGGGCCAGAAAAACCGGTTCCAGGCTAGCACCAACTCTCTGCTGGGCCAGAGGAAAGAACCGCTTACGTCAGCGGGGGGGCGGAATTGTTAAGACCAACAACAATAGCAAGACCGTGAAAGATCGCCATTTTTAAGTGACGAGAAGCAGCAGCTGTACAAACGCGAAGTCATCCATTATTATTGTTGTTGTTGCTGCTGCTTCTTCTGCGTTGTTTTTGCTTTGATATTTGCGCCAAGGTTTATGCAAACGTAGCGACGTAACTGACATACAGCGACGTAACTGACGTGGCTCCGCTTAGCACCGCAAGCTATGGAAAAGCAAACTGGTTCTCAGCTAGCTTAAAAGTTGAACGAGTTGTGAACCAGCACTGGCTCCGAACCAGCCCTGGAACTGATTTGGTGGAAAAGGGGTAACTGATTACTACAGTTGTTGAACAGTGCTATATTATTATTTGTATTTTTATTAACTATTGAATCTCAAACTCATTAAGAAGGCAAGAAACTCATCCACTAATGACCTTTTGATGAGACACACCTGTTAATTGAAAAGTGTTCCAGGTGACTCCCTCATGAAGCTGGTTAAGATAATGACAATAGTGTGCAAAGTGTCAAGGTAAACGCTGGATAGTTAAAAGAATCTAAAAATATCAAATGCATTTTGTTTACCACATAATTCTGTACATGTTCCAGATGTTATTTCATTAGTTTTGATGTCTTCAGTATTGTTCTACAATGTAGAAAATACAGAAAAACCTCTGAATGAGTAGAGTAGGGGTGTACAAACTTTTGACTGGTCCTGTATATGTAATAGAATTACCTATAGCCAGGTGCCAGTGCTCTTTGAGGATGAGCTGCAGGTTCTTAAACACGAGCTGGATGACGTACAAAGAGAAGGACCAGCCTCCCACCACCAGCAAATAGAAAGGACTTTTCTGTGGGACACAGGGACCAAAAAAAGTGTAAAAAAAGAAAAACTTTGAAGACAAATCAGCTAATTTAAGTGTAAACATGTAAACGTTAGTCATGTTTTTGACTCTGACCTTTGGTAAAAAACGTCCCAGGATGAAGATGAGGATGATGAGGGAGGCGATCATGCCTGTACTCATTCCTGCTGAGTAATAGAACACCTGACTCCTTTAACAGAACAACATCGAACATTTAGGTTAACGCAGTGATGACAGCATGTATGCCACTGTTTAAAAAAAAAAAAGTCGCAGCCCTTTGCCAGAGAGAGAGAGAGAAGACGGCTTCTGTTATACTCCGATTTTTGCTCCAACACCACAGTTTTGGGGGTAGAAACAAAAAACAAGAACAGGGAGACCAGTGTTGGCAGAAATACACTTCCTATATTTTAACACTGCAATGTAACTCGATGATATTTGGGTCATTCCATGTCAATTCACACAAATGCCCAAAACCTCCCCAGTGACACCTCTTCAATTTGCCTCATTTTTATTTTCTTAGTGTCTTATGATGACAAATGAAAGAATCCAAAATTTTAGCTTCCTAGCTCGAACGTTTTTTGAGTTATGGCCCTTCAAAGTTTGGGTGCCACGCCCACTTTTGGGGTCCGGGAATTGCGCACTTAATTTGCAAGCATTTTTGGAGGCCCATATTTTTTGTTCTAAGGGGAATATAGACCTGTAAATTGCTATATCTATGTATTCTGGCCCTGTCTATCTGATTCTGCACCTAAAAATAGCACAGGTTTACTAACTTTATAGATATTAACCCCTTAAAAGTGGATTTTTTAATGACAATTTTTTTTTGACACTTTGGGGGTCCATATCTTGGAAAGTTTTTATGTTGATGGGGTTTCAACTGATTTATCATCATATTTGGGAACTCTACTGTGTACTTAGAGAGTTTCAGGGCACTCAGAGGTTTGGTGGGGGTACAGGAGGGCCCCAAATATGGCTTCGGGACAAAATTACCATTTGGTACGCCCTACTTCAGGCCATTAGTTGGCCATGTGGGCACATGATGACTGGAATGAACCTTTAACCCTATCAACAGACACCTTTTATCAAACTTAAGCCAATAAAAACTTTGATTATCAAACTCCTTCAATATAAACTAAGCATTTGTATATATGGTACTATTTTTGCATATTTTCTGAAAATCCTAAGTCCGGAAAGTAGGTCAACTGTCAAATGAACATTTGTTCATTTATTTGTAGTCTACGAGCATACTTCAAAAAGTCCTCAGCCTCACCCAGAAAATGTCACAAGAGAAAGTGTTATTTTTCAACACGGTCCACAGATGTTCAAGCTTCGCTATCTCTTCATGAAAGGTGGTCACATCTTGAGCCTCCAGATCCTCCTGAACAGCGTCGAAGACTTCATCATGACTCTGAAAATGGCGAACACGCAAGTGGGATTTCAGTTTGGGGAAACAGAAGTCGGACGGTGCCAGGTCGGGTGAGTAAGGTGCACGGGGCAAGCAACAGTTCAAAGCCATATTTGGCTGCTTCTGCCCCGCCACCTGTACTGTACGGACGAGTGCATTGTCCTGGAGCAACAGTACACCAGCTCGAAGCTTTCTTTCCTCTCCTTTTTTCTTCTCCTTTGATCGTTTCTTTCATTTGAGTTTTTGTGGCCAGTGATACAAGGCATTTTATTCGATCCACATTCAATGGATATGAGCAACCGCGTGCTCTGATTGGCTGCTCTACTACTAGGATATCAGCTCATATACCGTGAGTAGAGAAAAACAAAATGGCGGCGGGTGTTGCTGAATCAACCGAGGACGAAATAAAAACTCTACTCGAAAACAAAACCACAAAAAATATCACATTTTTCATAAATTGTTCCTGTAATTTCGCCGGTTTGTTTACATTCTAAGTGGAAATGATTTTGTCGGGCGTTTTGTATAAAAGTTTTTATTTATTGAATTTGCAAAGGATAAAAATAAAAATATTCCGTTTCTTAAAAACCAGTGAATATGGATAGAATAAAACAATTATTCCACTCAATCTCGTCATACACGGATTACAGACAACTATCAGCTCATGTACGACTCGATTTCGTGGAATAACTGTTAAACAGTGTACAGTTACGCCCCAAAATGTGAGTTACGTCCCTTGTTTCAGGGTGAGGCCGAGAACTTTTTGAAGTTCCCTCATATTAACGGCACTCCAAATCTGATCTTTTCCATCTAATTACCTGCTGAGCGAATCTGCAAAGAAGAACAGCAGGACTCCAGCCAGGAACACCAGAAACAAGTAGACATCAAATCCTACATGAGATAAACGACAGTTAGTGATGACGAAAGGTTTTTCCTTTTCGTCCTGACTCAAACAGAAATGATCCTGTGATGCAATAAGTATATCAGACTCACTCCGGCTGGATTTTATTGTGTAGGACACGAAGGGATCTGAAGGATCCACGCGGAAGCAGGTCTTCTCACTGAAAAGGCTGATGCTCACGCTGGTCTCGTTCGTCTGCTCGTGGATCCAGTGCTGCACCATGGACCAAAAACTGAGATGTTCAAGCTCCTCCAGCTCCTCTTCATCCTTTACAACCGTTACCTTCAGCTCCTTGGAGCTCCACACTTTCACCTGTCAAGCACCACACATGGAGGAGTTTTCACGTTAGAGCACCACAATGGTGAAAACGAAGTGACTAAATGGAGCTTAAAATCAACCAAAATCCTGTTTGTCTGGTATTGGATATTTGATTCTGTAGTGTTGTACTGGAAGTTACTGATCTAACAGAGTTAACGTAGTTAAGTAATGAAATCATTGTCAATATCTTAAAGGGTAATGTGCACAATTTTATATTGATTTTTTTTCCATACAAACTTTGTTAGATTTCTATTTTATGACTTCTACAGTATTGAAACAACATAAACATTTTAGAGTTCCAAACGTTCATGCTTTTTTTTCCAGCACAAAATTAAATATATGTTACAGGAAAAAAAAAAAGTTTGCACAATGTCTGAGCAGCATATTCCATAAGAGAGCACTTAGAAAGAAACAAAGAAAGAAAGAAACTTTATTCATCACACACTTGTGAAATTCCTCTCTGCATTTAACCCATCTGAAGCAGTGAACACACACACACACACACAGCAGTGGGCCGCCATGCTAACAGCACCCGGGGAGCAGTTGGGAGTTCGGTGCCTCGCTCAAGGGCACCTCAGCCTAAGGCCGTCCCATATTAACCTAACCGCATGTTTTTGGACTGTGGGGGAAACCAGAGCACCCGGAGGAAACCCACACAGACACGGGGAGAACATGCAAACTCCACACAAAGGCCCTCGCCGGCCACTGGGCTCAAACCCAGAACCTTCTTGCTGTGAGGCGACAGCGCTAACCGCTACACCACCGTGCAGAACATAATGAAGGCTGCTGGGTTTTGGTGTAAAATGAAGACGTGAGTGTGACCATCAAAGTGTCCAGAAGAACTGTGGCTGGTTCTGTAAGATGCTCAGTAAAACCTACAGATCATTTCCACATAAAACTGACCTCACTGGACCTGAGACGGATGGAGAATATTTTATATATATAAAAAGCAAAGGGTCATCTCACACCAAATATTGACTCATTTATTATGGCTTACTGATTACTGTTTATCTCATCTTATTATCTGTAGCCGCTTTATCCTTCTACAGGGTCGCAGGCGAGCTGGAGCCTATCCCAGCTGACTACGGGCGAAAGGCGGGGTACACCCTGGACAAGTCGCCAGGTCATCACAGGGCTGACACATAGACACAGACAACCATTCACACTCACATTCACACCTACGCTCAATTTAGAGTCACCAGTTAACCTAACCTGCATGTCTTTGGACTGTGGGGGAAACCGGAGCACCCGGAGGAAACCCATGCGGACACGGGGAGAACATGCAAACTCCGCACAGAAAGGCCCTCGCCGGCCCTGGGGCTCGAACCCGGACCTTCTTGCTGTGAGGCGACAGCGCTAACCACTACACCACCGTGCCGCCCATTACTGTTTATAGTATTTTTTAATTTAATGTTGAAATGTTGTTCTCATCTAGTGTTTATACTGTTTATTTATACTGTTTAAATTGTTTGTCTGAGTGTTTAGTCTATGTCTAGTTCCTATCTAGTGTTCATACTGTTTATATTGTTTTTTTTTCAAATTATTCTATTTTTATTTTTTGCATTGCCTGTTTGCACCGTGGGTCAGAGAGGACTGAAATTTCATCTCTGCTGTATGTCGAGCATGTAGAGCATATTTGACAATAAAGTTGACTTGAAATATTTCGTTTGATTATTTTTTTGAGCTGTTTTTGGTTGACAGCATTTCTTTCTTTATTGAACTTCTGTGCTAGTCACGGTTTGTCCATAACGAACACCATGTTCGAGCATAGGGGTGTCCATAAGTGCACGTGGCACCAGGACACTTTAGGTCGGAGGTCGATGATCGACTTTGTAGTCGTTTCATCTGATCTCCAGCCCCATGTCTTGGACACTCGGGTGAAGAGAGGGGCTGAGCTGTCAACTGATCACCACCTGGTGGTGTGTTGGATCCGCTGGTGGAGGAGGAAGCCGGACAGACCTGGCAGGCCCAAACGTATGGTGAGGGTCTGCTGGGAACGTCTGGCCGAGCACTCTGTTGGGGAGGTCTTTAACTCCCACCTCCGGGAGAGCTTCTCCCAGCTTCCGAGGGAGGCGGGGGACATTGAGTCTGAGTGGACCATGTTCTCTGCCTCCACCGTCGATGCGGCTGTTCGGAGCTGTGGCCACAAGGTCTCCGGTGCCTGTCGTGGCGGCAATCCCCAAACCCGGTGGTGGACACCGGAAGTAAGGGATGCCGTCAAGCTGAAGGAGGCCTATCGGGCCATGTTGGCCTCCGGGACTCCTGAGGCAGCTGATGGGTATCGGCAGGCCAGGCGTGCCGTAGCTCGGGCAATTGCGGAGGCAAAAACTCGGAACTGGGAGGAGTTCGGGGAGGCCATGGAGGAGCCGTTGACCTCGACTGGGGATATTGTCGGGCGGTGGAAGGAATACTTCGAGGATCTCCTCAATCCCACCATCATGTCTTCCATTGAGGAAGTGGAGGCTGATGACTCAGAGGTGGACTCGTCCATTACACAAGCTGAAGTCACTGAAATGGTTTGCAAGCTCCTCGGTGGCAAGGCACCGGGGGTGGATGAAATCCGCCCTGAGTATCTCAAGTCTCTGGATGTTGTGGGGCTGTCTTGGCTGACATGCCTCTGCAACATCGCATGGCGGTTGGGGACAGTGCCTCTGGAGTGGCAGACTGGGGTGGTGGTCCCTCTTTTTAAGGAAGGGGACCAGACAGTGTGCTCCAATTATAGGGGAAATCACACTTCAGCCGCCCCGGGAAGGTTTACTCCAGGGTACTGGAGAGGAGAATTCGGCCAATAGTCGAACCTCGGATCCAGGAGGAACAATGCGGTTTTCGTCCTGGTCATGGAACACTGGACCAGCTCTATACACTTCATAGGGTGCTCGAGGGTTCATGGGAGTTCGCCCAACCAGTCCACATGTGCTTTGTGCATCTGGAGAAGGCATTCGTCCGTGTCCCTCGTGGTATCCTGTGCGGGGTGCTTCGGGAGTATGGGGTTCGGGGCTCTTTGCTAAGGGCTGTCCGGTCCCTGTATGAACGGTGCAGGAGTCTGGCTCGCATTGCCGGCAGTAAGTCAGACATGTTCCCAGTGCATGTTGGACTCCGGCAGGGCTGCCCTTTGTCACCGGTTCTGTTCATAATTTTTATGGACAGAATTTCTAGGTGCAGCCAGGGGCCGGAGGGAATCCTGTTTGGGAACCACAGGATTTCATCTCTGCTTTTTGCGGATGATGTTGTCCTGTTGGCTTCTTCAAACCAGGACCTTCAGCATGCACTGGGGCGGTTTGCAGTCGAGTGTGAAGCGGCTGGGATGAGAATCAGCACCTCCAAGTCCGAGGCCATGATTCTCGACCGGAAAAGGGTGGCTTGCCCTCTTCAGGTTGGTGGAGAAGCCCTGCCTCAAGTGGAGGAGTTTAAGTATCTCGGGATCTTGTTCACGAGTGAGGGAAGGATGGAGCGTGAGATCGACAGGCGGATTGGTGCAGCCTCCGCAGTGATACGGTTGCTTTACCGGTCCGTTGTGGTGAAGGAGCTGAGCCAAAAGGCGAAGCTCTCGAGTTACTGGTCGAGCTACGTTCCGACTCTCACCTATGGTCATGAGCTTTGGGTAAATGACCGAAAGAACAAGATCGCGGATACAAGTGGCCGAAATGAGTTTCCTTCGTAGGGTGGCTGGGCGCTCCCTTGGAGATAGGGTGAGAAGCACAGTCACTCGGGAGGAGCTCGGAGTAGAGCCGCTGCTCCTCCACATTGAGAGGAATCAGCTGAGGTGGCTCGGGCATCTCTTTCGGATGCCTCCTGGACGCCTCCCTGGGGAGGTGTTCCAGGCATGTCCCCCAGGGAGGAGGCCCCGGGGAAGACCCAGGACACACTGGAGGGACTATGTCTCTCGGCTGGCCTGGGAATGCCTCGGTGTTCTTCCCGAGGTGTCTGGGGAGAAGGAAATTTGGGCTTCCATGCTCAGACTGCTGCCTCCGTGACCTGGCCCCGGATAAGCGGAAGAAAACGAGATGAGATGAGCATTTCTTTACATGTGCCTAAGACTTTTGCACAGAACTGTGTGTATGTAAGATATATTTAAGATACGTTTCTGATTGGTGTTTCAACTACAAAACAAATTTCAATGAGATGCTTTGGGAAAGTATATGTGATCTCTCTTACTATGCTGAGAATGGACAACAATCTTTAAAGCTAGACGGCCTTTCAAGTTCATAAAAATCTGAAATTTAGTTCCGTCTGAAATGTGGTCATTGTGATGTATCTTTATTTCAGCAATAGCTCACAAAATATTGGGCCATTCTGTGGCTGGGAAGTTCTTTAATTTGAGGGGATTAAAGCAAATAACGGGCATGACATGCAGTAGCCCACCAGAACCAACCAGTGTGATGGCCAGGTGTCCACATACTTTTGGTCATACATATAGCGTACCTTATATTTCAGGTTACGCACACCAAAATTTGTGTGAGAATTTGGAAAACAAATGTGCTGGCAGCAGATCATATAATGTGTCATTTGAGAAATGCTGACCTTTTTTTTTTTTAAAGTATTCCAGGACTTTTATATGTGATATGTTCCAGGTGATTTTTTTTTCTTTTTTAAAAAATCAGGTGATTCTATATTTACCTACGTGAATTAGGATTTATTGTATGTTCATCAATAAAAGAACATTTCTGGCTGGTGTCATGGTCAAGACTTCAAAGCAGAAGGTCCTGAGTTCAATTCCCAGCAAGGACAGTAAAAAGTGGGGAGAAAAAAAAAAAAGCTAATTTAAATCAGACAGGTATATAAATGTGTAATTCTGGGTACAGAGGTATAAGAGGATAGAATATATAAAAGGGGTGGGGTGAGTGGGAGATGGAGGAGGGGGAAAGGTGAATAGATAGTGGTTGTCGAAATGTTGTCATTCTTTTATGAACCCCCTAAAAAAAATCCAAGTCCCCCCTTTTTAAAATGACCCTGTTTTAAAAAAAAAAAATCCCTTTTAAGAACGTTGACCAAACCCACCGAGGTAAATCTACAAATCACCTGATTTCTAAAATCACCTGTAACATATATGAAACATATTTTTGGAGTCCATATAGAAAGTATACTGAAAAAGCTTCGTCCTAAATTAGGTTTGAAAAATGCTTTTCCTTTCACTGCCTGAGCACTTTCCTTTCAGTATTAGATTATGGTGATATACATGCATGCATGCATCTTCATCCTGGACAAACTGATCAGGCGGGCCGGCTCTGTGGTCGGCGTGAAGCTGGACTCTCTGGTGACGGTGGCAGAGAAGACGACTATGGACAAACTACTGAACATCATGGACGATGCCAGTCACCTTCTGCACACCATCATCAGCAACCAGAGGAGCCTGTTCAGTGACAGAATGCTCCTTCCCAAGTGCAGGACGAACAGACTCAAAAACTCCTTTGTCCCTCAAGCCATCAGACTGTACAACTCTCTGGGGGGGAGGAGGGGGAACAGGAGGACAGAGGACAGGAAGGAGCAGTAGCCTAGCCTGACAGTAAACAATACTGGACATTGTGCAATACCTCACCATACAAACAAGTACACAGGGAACTGTTCTCACCTGGATCCTTGTCCAGGTTTCCCTCCATCCAGGAGCAGGGGTTGGGTTGATGTAGCAGAAGTGCTGAGCTTCCAAGAACTTCACCACCTGCCCATCTTTAACACTGATAATACTGCGGGTAGCTGCACAAAAACAAACAGAGCTGACAGTTTAACTCCTATGTCTCAGTAAACATGTCCAGGAAACGCTTTCAACACTGAATTCTAGCTTTAAAAAAAAGCCACATTAACACTTTTACAACAAAATCAAAGTGGAACAAACATCAACAACCGGAAAAACAAGACAAGCTGAGCGTCAGTCTCTGAATCCCTCACATCCTCTTCAGCTATAAAACCTGCAGTTATTCACTTCATTATTCGTATTCTAGCGATTAAAAACGACTTTATAAACAAGCTTACCGAATGCGTGGTCAAAAAGCTGAAGAAGAAACAAAGCAGTAAACACGACGCTTCTTGTTCCAATGTTTGCAAAATGAAACTCTTCCTTCATTTTCATGCATCCCGCCATATTGGTGCTTTCACTTCTTCGGCAGCAGCTTCAGGCAGGTCGCAGTGCAGCAACAGCGCCGCCGGACTCAGCAGCGCCCTCTGCCGAGCGGAAGCGGACAAACATACAGGCCAAACCCACAGGCTTTTTCAAATGGAGTTCATTCTCAGTTCAAGAGAAACAAAAAAATACTTTTATGGAATATACACTGCCGTTCAAAAGTTTAGGGTCACTTTGAAATGTCCTTATTTTTGAAAGAAAAGCACTGTTCTTTTCAATGAAGATGACTTTAAACTAATCAGAAATCCACTCTATACATTGCTAATGTGGTAAATGAGTATTCTAGCTGCAAATGTCTGGTTTTTGGTGCAATATCTCCATAGGTGTATAGAGGCCCATTTCCAGCAACTCTCACTCCAGTGTTCTAATGGTACAATGTGTTTGCTCATTGCCTCAGAAGGCTAATGGATGATTAGAAAACCCTTGTACAATCATGTTAGCACAGCTGAAAACAGTTGAGCTCTTTAGAGAAGCTATAAAACTAGGGTGACCAGATTTCCCTAGTCTGAAACCGGGACACTTTTGCGCACGACCATGCTCATGCACGCACACTTTTTTTTACGTAAACGTGACACTCAGAGAGGTGCTCTTATTTTGTTGAAGCTCACATTTATCAACATCTCACATGAAATAAAACAAACAGGCATTTTGTTATCTAGTAGCATAGTGGTATACAGATCAGTTAAATTATGGTCAGACAACAGATTTTGTAATGGCTGAGAATAGGCCAGGCTATGTCCATAGGCCAAATTTAAACTGACTTATTTCACCTGTTTGTGAGAACACCAAGAAGAATGCATATGCACATGTAGGCTATATCTCAAATTATAGAATGAACTTCTCATCTCATCTCATCATCTCTAGCCACTTTATCCTTCTACAGGGTCGCAGGCAAGCTGGAGCCTATCCCAGCTGACTACGGGCGAAAGGCGGGGTTCACCCTGGACAAGTCGCCAGGTCATCACAGGGCTGACACATAGACACAGACAACCATTCACACCTACGGTCAATTTAGAGTCACCAGTTAACCTAACCTGCATGTCTTTGGACTGTGGGGGAAACCGGAGCACCCGGAGGAAACCCACGCGGACACGGGGAGAACATGCAAACTCCACACAGAAAGGCCCTCGCCGGCCCCGGGGCTCGAACCCAGGACCTTCTTGCTGTGAGGCGACAGCGCTAACCATTACACCACCGTGCCGCCCTAGAATGAACTTAAAAAGTAGATGTGACCTCAACATAGCCTAGGTCAGAATCAACCTTACTAACCATTCCCCACAACTGAATGAATAAAGCAAGAAGATGTGGACAAAAGTGAACACTTTAATGGAAGGTGCAACAAGCTGTTCAACACAGCAATATGGCCAAACTGTCAGAATGGTATGTTAAACAGAAACAAAAAAAGAGACAAGTGATTTGAGAATATACACTCAAACAAAACAGCAGTAAAGGAGGAGAGGGGCGACAGCCCGAGGAAAGACCCCACAGGAGTGCACATCATTTGCAACATAGGCTACCCAACTCAGTACAGGAACAAAGCTAAGGCGACTGTCAATCCACCCACCCTAAACAAAATGCATTAGCCTACGTATATTTACAAGAAGAGTGAATCTTTTCCAGTTTTAATGTGATCCTGTATATCGGCGTTACCACCGTGGGCTACGGAGAAGGAACACTTACAGTGTGTGCAGTCGGCTTCGTGCGCATTGTTCTGCACCTCTCGGAGGAAGGGGTAGGTGCCCTGTAAATCTTTGGAAAAGGTACATTTTCTTTTCGGCATAATTGCTGCAGCATTACTGCTGCTAGCTGCTAGACAAAGAACATTCACGCCAGTTCATGTTTATTTTATTGTTGCATGGCAACACGTTCTGTTGTCTGGAATAATGTGGCTAAATAAACACCCATGCCACAGGGCCAGGGGGCAGTAACCAGGAAAGTTTGCGATTCCTGTCAATTCATCAAAATAGTAAATGCAGGGCCCTATGAAAGATTACAATTTAGGGCCCCCCGGTAAAATTTTCAAGCTCAAGCAACTGAATTTGAAGTCTGTTTTTGGCTGGCACTTCTACTTTACTATGCATGTGATCAGCTACCTAGCAAGTTTAGGTGATACAGTTATTTGGTATCTGAACATTTAAAATGCAGAACTGTCAGAATTAGACTGAATAGACTGTTGCCTTAAAATGAAAATTCCATGATATATATTATGGAAGATATTTCTTTTATTAGCAACTATTATTAGGCCACTCAGTAGCCTATGGAGTTCATTCAATCCAAATGTTTGTGTTGAGAGAAACTGCATGCATCACTGTATCAGTATGGATTTATAACATTCTGTATGCGCATTATGGAGACTCCAGAGCCCTCCAGCAAACATCAATAATCAGGATTACAAAATGCTTTGTTTCCTCCATTTATTGACTTATTGTATGTGATCAAATGTATGCCTTGATGAATAACTACACTAGTTTTTTGATACAATTACAGAGTGCACTGCAAGAAATCCACTAAGTGTTTTTGGTTTCTTTTAGGCATCACACATTTATTAGAAAACACAGCAAATGTTCAAATATTCAAGTTAAATACTTAGCAACAGTATCAATAAATCCACACATGAATAGCAATGATATCTCTGACCACAGCTAATGTGCAAAATATGAAAGTTAAATACTTAACAATATCAACAAATCCGGCGGCACGGTGGTGTAGTGGTTAGCGCTGTCGCCTCCAGCTCCAGCTTGCCTGCGACCCTGTAGAAGGATAAAGCGGCTAGAGATAATGAGATGAGATGAGATCAACAAATCCACACATGAACAATAGCAAAACATCTAGACTTAGGGCGGCACGGTGGTGTAGTGGTTAGCGCTGTCACCTCACAGCAAGAAGGTCCTGGGTTCGAGCCCCGTGGCCGGCGAGGGCCTTTCTGTGCGGAGTTTGCATGTTCTCCCCGTGTCCGCGTGGGTTTCCTCCGGGTGCTCCAGTTTCCCCCACAGTCCAAAGACATGCAGGTTAGGTTAACTGGTGACTCTAAATTGAGCGTAGGTGTGAATGTGAGTGTGAATGGTTGTCTGTATCTATGTGTCAGCCCTGTGATGACCTGGCGACTTGTCCAGGGTGTACCCCGCCTTTCGCCCGTAGTCAGCTGGGATAGGCTCCAGCTTGCCTGCGACCCTGTAGAACAGGATAAAGCGGCTAGAGATAATGAGATGAGATGAGATCTAGACGTAATTATATAATAAAGATACCTATGAAAAAAGGTGATTTTTTTTTCACACACAGTGTGATATCCGGACTTCATAATTCATCACACCTGCTCCTGCTTAGCAACTTCTAGAATGCACACCTTTGTTGCGCACATAGAGAAACCGGCAGCTGAGCTGAGCTGCGCTAATAGCGGCGCTGCGCACACACGGAGCTACACATTTCACTGTCCCGCGCCCAGAATCACACTGTACCATTAGTAAAAAGGGTGGAGGGGTGAAATGACAATATCATAAATAATTCAAGAAAAATGTTATAGCAAATCATAACCATGTATAATTTGCATATTTTAACAGATAAAATGAAATATTTTATTTCAAAAACTTACACAAAGCAATACTATTAAAATAATATTAATATCCCTCACAGGCCCCCCTGTCAGTGCCAGGCCCTTAGAATCGTCCTAACTCCCCCCCCCCCCCCCCCAGCGGCGCCCCTGACGTTGCGAGTGGCGAAAACCGGGACATAGCCGTGTCCCGACAGACTTTTGTCGGGACTCGGGACACACAACCCCAAATCGGGACTGTCCCGGTAAAACCGGGACATCTGGTCACCCTAAAAACTGACCTTCCTTTGAGCAGATTGAGTTTCTGGAGCATCACATTTGTGGGGTCGATTAAATGCTCAAAATGGCCAGAAAAATGTCTCGACTATATTTTCTATTCATTTTACAACTTATGGTGGGAAATAAAAGTGTGACTTTTCATGTAAAACACAAAATTGTCTGGGTGACCCCAAACTTTTGAACGATAGTGTATATACTGCACATTTAACCACTACACAGAGTAACATAGCTTACATTCTCAAATAGAGGACTACAGTATGTAAGGAGGAAAAGAAAGAAAGCACAACTTTATTCATCACACCCTTAGCAAAAAGTAGTATACTTAAAGTTCATTTTATGAAGTATGCTTCAGTATAAGTATAGCAAGTATACTACAGACCAGGTACTTTTAGTGCACTAGAAAGTATACAAATTTAATACTTTTTCGGACTAAATTGGAACATT
Organism: Neoarius graeffei; assembly: GCF_027579695.1. Classification (NCBI taxonomy): domain Eukaryota; kingdom Metazoa; phylum Chordata; class Actinopteri; order Siluriformes; family Ariidae; genus Neoarius; species Neoarius graeffei. The sequence goes on along the minus strand of NC_083581.1, from coordinate 76,609,688 downwards.
TTAAGTTTGCAAAAGTACACTTTAAAGTCTACAACAAGTACACTCATCTATATACTATCAATGTACTTGGTATATCCCTCTCGTATGCTTAAAGTATACCACAAGTACACTTATCGATATACCGCCATTGTACTAGTTACACTACCGTTCAAAAGTTTGGGGTCACCCAGACAATTTTGTGTTTTCCATGAAAAGTCACACTTTTATTTACCACCATAAGTTGTAAAATGAATAGAAAATATAGTCAAGACATTTTTCTGGCCATTTTGAGCATTTAATCGACCCCACAAATGTGATGCTCCAGAAACTCAATCTGCTCAAAGGAAGGTCAGTTTTATAGCTTCTCTAAAGAGCTCAACTGTTTTCAGCTGTGCTAACATGATTGTACAAGGGTTTTCTAATCATCCATTAGCCTTCTGAGGCAATGAGCAAACACATTGTACCATTAGAACACTGGAGTGAGAGTTGCTGGAAATGGGCCTCTATACACCTATGGAGATATTGCACCAAAAACCAGACATTTGCAGCTAGAATAGTCATTTACCACATTAGCAATGTATAGAGTGGATTTCTGATTAGTTTAAAGTGATCTTCATTGAAAAGAACAGTGCTTTTCTTTCAAAAATAAGGACATTTCAAAGTGACCCCAAACTTTTGAACGGTAGTGTAAATAATGTAGCGTGTGTATCTAACACGCTCTCGTACACTGTTGCTATAGAAACAGGATCATGTTAGAACAAGCGTATTCGTACAGAAACCTGTGATTTTGAATGAATTAAAGGCTGCCCTAGTGTCAGAAAACTCATCAACGCCTTCTGACCAATCAGATTCGAGCATTCAGTAGCACTGGGAATGTGAAACGATATGAATGTACAGTATACACTCAGCGGCCACTTTAATAGGAACTTGTTCTTGAGTCTCAGATCCCTGTTCTTGGCTGCAGGAGTGGAACCCAGTGTGGTGTTCTGCTGTTGCATGCTGAGATGCTTTTCTGCTCACCACGGTTGTAAAGAGTGATTATACGAGTTCTTTCCTGGCGAAAAAGCTCAAACCTTTTAAATAAAACTTCTTTTTGCTAAGGGCGCACTTGTGAAATTTCTTCTCTGTATTTAACCCATCTGAAGCAGTGAACACACACATGAGCAATGAGCACACACACACACCCACCCTCAGCCCAAGGCCGTCCCATATTAACCTAACCGCATGTCTTTGGACTGTGGGGGAAACCGGAGCACCCGAAGGAAACCCATGCAGACACGGGGAGAACATGCAAACTCCACACAGAAAGGCCCTCGCCGGCCGCTGGGTTCGAACCCAGAACCTTCTTGCTGTGAGGCGACCGTGCTAACCACTACACCACCGTGCCACCCATTTGGGCAAAGTTTTCAACTAGCAATGATCGCGCCTCAGATAAACCTCATAAGCTATGATATTGCCTCTGCACAAGGAGGATGCTCTGTACAAGCCTAATATTATATCTACTTGTAGGTGGTAAAAGAGAGCAACTGGACTTGCTTGAAGATTCTTGAAAACGTTTCACCTCTCATCCGAAAGGCTTCTTCAGAAGAATGATGAGAGGTGAAACGTCTTCAAGAATCTTCAAGCAAGTCCAGTTGCTCTCTTTTACCACCCATAGTTTACTATGACCTGGATGACTGAGAATCTTCACAGACATCTATCTTGTAGGGTAGTCACACTAGAGGCGGAATGAGCCGGAATGCCGTCGGAATGAAAATTCTTCGTATATTCCGGGATATTCGAAGTGCATTCTAAAAATTCCGACTGCATTCTGAGTGCATTCCAAACATTCGGGCCCATTCTTGTGGCTGGCTCGAATGTTTTGCTCATGCTCAAAACATTCGAGGTGCATTCGAAGAGGAGAAATATCGAACGGCATTCGAAGTGTATGCTAACTGCATTCTGACTGCATTCTAAATATTCTTACGGCATTCCAACAGCATTCGAAACATTCTGATCATGTTCGAGGGAAAAATCGAAATGGCAAGCCACTTCAAATCCTGCAAGAATGTCCCAAATGTGCCTCGAATGAGCCGGAATGCCGTCGGAATGAAAATTCTTCGTATATTCCGGGATATTCTAAGTACATTCTAAGTATTCGAGCTGCACTCTCTTTGAATTCTTAGATGTTCGAAACATATTCAGCGGCTATTCCGGGAGCTTTGACTGCATTTGTGGTGAATTCGTACAGCATTCAAGGCACCTTCTGACCAGACTTCGGGTGGTATTCGGGCAGCAATCGAACCACACTCATATGGCATTCGAAGTGCATTGTTAATATTCTTACTGCATTCTAACAGCATTTGAGGTATTCCTACTGTGTTCCAACTACATTTGAATTGCATTCGAAAGCTAATACACCCGGAATGTGCAAGAATCATTCGAGGCGGGTTTGAAGCGCATTCTAAGTATTCGAACGGCATTCTTACAAAACTGTAAGAATGTTGGTCAGTTTGAAGTTCCTGCCCGAATGTGGCATGAATTTTGAAAAAAATTTTCATTCCGGCTGGTTCTGCTTGATTCCTGCTAATTCCGAATAAGTGTGACGGGGCCTTTAGACTTAGACAACCTTTATTGTCACTCAGTATGCAACAAGTGTACATCGAACGAAATTTCATTGCAATTTGGCTCAGCACAGAAATAAATATGAAGTGTATTAAATTAAATTATGCAGCAGCAGAAATATTATAAAGTGCAATAGTATAAAGTGATTTGTGGAATTAGGAATGCTCAAGTTATAAATAGAAGTTTAGAGTTTGGGTTTGGAGTTCAGCAGTCTGGTGACCTGGGGGAAAAGCTGTTACAGAACCTGGTGGTCCTGCACCGAATGCTGCAGAACCTCTTTCCAGAGGCCAGAGGGGAGAACAGTCCAAAATGAGGATGTGAGGGGGTCACTGATGATGTTTCTGGCTCGAGACATGCAATGCCTTGGTGCGATGTCCTGAATGGAAGGAAGAGAAGTCCCAATGATTTTCTCTGCTGTCCTCACCACTCTCCTCACGTTCTTCCAGTCAGAGGCACTGCAGCCTCCACACTACACAGAGATGCAGCTGGTTAGAACGCTCTCTATGGTGCTTCTGTAGAATGTAGTGAGGATGGGTGGGGGCAGGTGGGATCTTCTCATCTTACGCAGGAAGTGCAGATGTTGTTGTGCCTTCTTGACCAGTGATGTGGTGTTCACAGACCAGATGAAGTTGTCTGTGATGTGTACCTCCAGGAACTTGGTGCTATTGACCACCTCCATGGCCATGTTGTTGAGGAGAAGTGGAGCATGACTGGGTTGGTTTTTCCTGAAGTCAACAATGATCTCTTTAGTTTTGTCCACATTCAGGTAGTTTCCCTGCACCAGCCCACCAACTGCTCCACCTCCTCTCTATAGGCCAGGTCGTTATCATCCCTGATGAGGCCCACTACTGTTGTGTCTTCCGCAAACTTCATAATGTGGTTGCTGGTAGCCCTGGGGATACAGTCGTGTGTCATCAGAGTGAACAGCAGAGGGCTCAGGACACAGTCCTGAGGGGAGCCTGTGCTGAGGGTGATGACACTAGAGGTGTTCTGTCTGACCCGCACTGACTGTGGTCTTTCAGTGAGGAAGTCCAGCAGACAGTTGCATAGGGGGGTGCTGAAGCCCAGGGGACCCAGTTTGTTCACCAGACGCTGTGGAATGATGGTATTGAACGCTGAACTGAAGTCCAGGAACAGCATCCGCACATGAATGTGCACTCCTCCAGGTGTGCAAGGCTCAGGTGAAGAGCGGAGGAGATGGCATCTTCAGTGGAGCGGTTTGGCCGGTAGGCAAACTGGAAGGGGTCGAATGTGGGAGGGAGCTTGGAGGTGATATACTCCTTTACCAGCCTCTCAAAGCACTTCATCATAATGGGAATGAGTGCGACAGGCCAGTAGTCATTGAGTGATGTGATATGAGGTTTTTCTGACACTGGAATGATGGTGGCAGACTTGAAACATGATGGGACTTTGGCTTGACCCAGTGAGGTGTTGAAGATGTCCGTTAGAACGTGAGCCAGCTGGTCTGCACATTCCCGGAGCACCCGACCAGGAATATTATCGGGGCCCGGGGCCTTTCGTGTGTCGACTTGCCTCAGAGTCCTCCGCACCTCTGCTGTATCAAGACAAAGTGCCTTTTCATCTTGATGGGGAACAGCTTTCACTGCACGAGTGTTATTTAGTGCCTCAAACCTCCCAAAGAAGTTATTGACTTTATTTAGGAAGTCCGTGTCGTCATCACACTTGGGAGGGGCTATCCTGTAGTTTGTGATAGCCCGTATGCCTTTCCACATATCCCTGGTGTTGGTGGTGTCGTGGAAAAAGTCCTGGATTTTTTTACCATGAGCACGCTTTGCTAATCTGATGGCACGGTTCAAATTAGCTCTCGCTGTTCTCAGTGCCTTCTCGTCTCCAGACTTGAAGGCTAAGTTCCGTGCCTTTAGCATTTTGCGTACTTCATACTGTAAGTCATCCAGGGCTTTTGGTTGGCCCGGGTGGTGATGCTCTTTATGTTGCTGACATCCTCCATGCATTTATTTATGTAGGCTGACACAGACATGGCATACTCATCTATGTTGGTTTGATCATGATAAGTGGCAGCTTCCTTGAATATGTCCCAGTCCGTGCACTCAAAACAGTCCTGTAGTGCCTCCATAGCCCCCTCACACCACACCCTCACCTGCCTCACTGTAGATTTCCCTCTGATCAGCAGGGGCATTGTTTGCACTGTTAAAATTTAGCTCACTTACTGTATCACCAAATACATCTGTACAGCTGTTGCATAGCTGTGAATTGTGTACATAAACAAGTCATTGTATTTGTGTGTGTGTGTGTGTGTGTATATATATATATATATATATATATATATATATATATATATATATAATGTCCAACATCTGAAGAATGTCAATAAAAACAAAACAATTGAACTTTTTGTGTGTTTATTAAGACATAAGTTAAATTGTAAGCAAAAAAAATATTTTTTTGTAAGCAAAAAATGGACTTTAGAAAAATATTATTGTGCAAAATAAGTTGTCTTACAAAACAGTGGTCTGCGCCGGACAGTTTGTAGCCATACAGTCTGTTAGAGCAAGCCTAACAGCTTGAACACGGAACTGCTAGTGTTGCCAGATTGGGGGTTTTAAGTGCACTTTAGCGGATTTGAAAGTGTTTTGGGCTGGAAAACGTCAGCAGTATCTGGCAACACTATAGCTCTTCTTCATGACGACAACCGGAAGTGTACCAACACGATGGGGCATGTAGCGCCACGTGTGGCTCGAGTGCACAATGCACCTTGCACAATAGCCCGATTTCACTTGTGCATGTAGGATTGGATTTCTCTGGCAGCCCTGCTGGGACCCTTTGCTCGATTACCAACAGCAGCTCGATTTGGACGTGCATGTAAACGTAGTCACTGATGGTCCGGTAGAGAACACTCATAGCCTCCTTTGTGTTAGCGCTGGGGCTCACATACATAGCAGTGATGGAAACTAAAGTAAACTCCCTGGGCAGATAGAATGGTCTACAGTTTACAGTTAGAAGCTCAATGTCCGGTGAGCAATGGCTCAAGACAAATTTAGCATTTTTACTAAGAACTAAGAAAGAAACCTTTATTCATCACATGCACACTTCAAGCACAGTGAAATTCATCCTCTGCATTTAACCCATCTGAAGCAGTGAACACACACACGCACACCCAGAGCAGTGGGCAGCCACACCAGAGCGCCCGGGGAGCAGTCAGGGGTCAGATACCTTGCTCAAGGGCACCTCAGCCCAAGGCCGCCCCACATCAACCTACATAACTGCATGTCTTTGGACTGTGGGGGAAACCGGAGCACCCGGAGGAAACCCACGCAGACACGGGGAGAACATGCAAACTCCGCACAGAAAGGCCCTCGCCGGCCGCTGGGTTCAAATCCGGAACCTTCTTGCTGTGAGGCGACAGCGCTAACCACTACATCACCGTGCCGCCAACTGTTATTGATATAAATACACAAATCACCCCCTCGGGATTTACCACTTAGTGTGCAGCTCCTGTCGGCATGAAACGTAGCTAACCCCTTGATGCTAACAACATTGTCCGGGATTGAAGAGTTAAGCCATATCTCTGTCAGAATTTGAACATCTATCTATCTATCTATCTATCTATCTATCTATCTATCTATCTATCTATCTATCTATCTATCTATCTATCTGAGATGTAATGAGATAATCAGTGTTATTGACTTCACCTCTCAGTGGTTTTAATGTTATGGCTGATCGGTGTGTATATATATACTGACATCCATCCATCTCAGGAGATGATGGTAGCGCCTTGGCTGGTCATCAGTCTAATTGGGAGCAGCGTCGAGAATGGTTCAGAAGTCCAATTCTTGCATGGCAGTCCCTTCCACAGTTGACACAGATGAACTTGGATGGTGGGTTGAGGGCCCGCTCCCATTGCCTCTGCTTCCGACTTCTCCTCTTGTCCTCCAGCTGCTGGTTGCAGCTCTCCTCTCCCCTCTTGACTTCAGAGCAGATTGCATGGTGCCAGCTTCTCCTATTGCAAGACAATTGTTCCCATCTGTCAGGGTCGATGTCAGTCAGCTTCATGTCATGCTTACATACATTTTTGAAGCAGAGAACTGGACGGCCCAATGAGCGTTGCCCTGACGCAAGTTCCCCATACAGCAGGTCTTTGGGAATGCGGCCATCTTGCATACGGTGCACATGTCCAATCCAGCAAAGCCTTCTCTGACAAAGGGTGAGATGCATAGTGAGGCAGCAAGCACACGTTGGTGACCTTGTCGTAATATATATTTGTTCTCCCCACGGCGCTTTTGCATGTCGGGGCCGACATACTTTCATTTCATGCCGACACACTTTAAATTTGCCAGCACACTATTTTTTTCCTCCAACACTTGCTGAAAAATCATGTCAGATTCCTACCTTGCCATGTTTGGAGCATATTTTGAAGGAAAATCAGTGTTTTGGGCCGGTTTTCGGCATGACTGAAATATGGAGATGTATACCCACCACACAAAAACCATAAACCACGATCTTGCCTGCACACTGAAGCATCATGGTAACAAATGAGGGCGTTTGTTGTGATTGGGGATTTCTCAGGGGTATTTCTATTTTGCCTGAGTGCATCATGGCAGCAAACCGACCCAAAACACTGATTTTCCTTCAAAATATGCCCCAAACATGACAAGGTAGGAATCTGACATGATTTTTCAGCGAGTGTCGGAGGAAAAAAATAGTGTGCTGGAAAATTTAAAGTGTGTCAGCGTGAAATGAAAGTGTGTCAGCCCCGACATGCAAAAGTGCTCTGGGGAGAACGCAGACATATATATATAATATTATATTGACACATTCACAAACAAAAAATCCCCAAATTTATCAAAACTACTCATCGATTTCCTCACAAGTGACAGATAGAGATTTATGTCACGGTTTTAGTTCTCCATGTCCCGGATGGAGCTCGTATCAAAAATACAAGTGTTGTAATTGGACTCATGTCCAATTTATATATACCGATCAGCGCTAACATTATGACCACTGACAGATGAAGTAAATCACACCTTTTTGTTTTACCAGCATTAACTTTTTCAGCAGTTTATGCTACAGTAGCTCTTCTATGGGATTGGACCATATGGGCTAGCCTTCATGCCCCATGTGAATCAATGAGCCTTAGACACCCTTGACCCTGTCGCCGGTTCACCTTCCTTGGACCACTTTTGTTCGGTACTAACCACTGCATACCAGGAACACCTCACAAGATGTGCCATTTTGGAGATGCTCAGACCCAGTCATCTCGCCATCACAATTTGGTCCTTGTTAAAGTCACTCAGATCCTTACACTTGCCCATTTTTCCTGCTTCCAACACATCAAGAACTGACTCTTCTCTTGCTGCCTGATATACCCCACCCCTCGACAGGTGCCATTGTAGTGAGATAATGAGATAATCAATGTTATTGACTTCACCTACCAGTGGTTTTAATGTTCTGGCTGATCGGTATTTACAACCCTGATTCCAAAAAAGTTGGGACAAAGTACAAATTGTAAATAAAAACGGAATGCAATAATTTACAAATCTCAAAAACTGATATTGTATTCACAGTAGAACATAGACAACATATCAAATGTCGAAAGTGAGACATTTTGAAATTTCATGCCAAATATTGGCTCATTTGAAATTTCATGACAGCAACACATCTCAAAAAAGTTGGGACAGGGGCAATAAGAGGCTGGAAAAGTTAAAGGTACAAAAAAGGAACAGCTGGAGGACCAAATTGCAACTCATTAGGTCAATTGGCAATAGGTCATTAACATGACTGGGTATAAAAAGAGCATCTTGGAGTGGCAGCGGCTCTCAGAAGTAAAGATGGGAAGAGGATCACCAATCCCCCTAATTCTGCACCGACAAATAGTGGAGCAATATCAGAAAGGAGTTTGACAGTGTAAAATTGCAAAGAGTTTGAACATATCATCATCTACAGTGCATAATATCATCAAAAGATTCAGAGAATCTGGAAGAATCTCTGTGCGTAAGAGTCAAGGTCAGAAAACCATACTGGGTGCCCGTGATCTTCGGGCCCTTAGATGGCACTGCATCACATACAGGCATGCTTCTGTATTGGAAATCACAAGATGGGCTCAGGAATATTTCCAGAGAACATTATCTGTGAACACAATTCACCGTGCCATCCGCCGTTGCCAGCTAAAACTCTATAGTTCAAAGGAGAAGCCGTATCTAAACATGATCCAGAAGCGCAGACGTCTTCTCTGGGCCAAGGCTCATTTAAAATGGACTGTGGCAAAGTGGAAAACTGTTCTGTGGTCAGACGAATCAAAATTTGAAGTTCTTTATGGAAATCAGGGACACCGTGTCATTCGGACTAAAGAGGAGAAGGACGACCCGAGTTGATATCAGCGCTCAGTTCAGAAGCCTGCATCTCTGATGGTATGGGGTTGCATTAGTGTGTGTGGCATGGGCAGCTTACACATCTGGAAAGACACCATCAATGCTGAAAGGTATATCCAGGTTCTAGAGCAACATATGCTCCCATCCAGACGACGTCTCTTTCAGGGAAGACCTTGCATTTTCCAACATGACAATGCCAAACCACATACTGCATCAATTACAGCATCATGGCTGCGTAGAAGAAGGGTCCGGGTACTGAACTGGCCAGTCTGCAGTCCAGATCTTTCACCCATAGAAAACATTTGGTGCATCATAAAACGGAAGATACGACAAAAAAGACCTAAGACAGTTGAGCAACTCGAATCCTACATTAGACAAGAATGGGTTAACATTCCTATCCCTAAACTTGAGCAACTTGTCTCCTCAGTCCCCAGATGTTTACAGACTGTTGTAAAGAGAAAAGGGGATGTCTCACAGTGGGAAACATGGCCTTGTCCCAACTTTTTTGAGATGTGTTGTTGTCATGAAATTTAAAATCACCTAATTTTTCTCTTTAAATGATACATTTTCTCAGTTTAAACATTTCTTACGAAATGTTTAAACTGGGAGGGGCATGGTGGTGTAGTGGTTAGCGCTGTTGCCTCACAGCAAGAAGGTCCTGGGTTCAAGCCCCGGGGCCGGCGAGGGCCTTTCTGTGTGGAGTTTGCATGTTCTCCCCGTGTCCGCGTGGGTTTCCTCCGGGTGCTCCGGTTTCCCCCACAGTCCAAAGACATGTAGGTTAGGTTAACTGGTGACTCTAAATTGAGCGTAGGTGTGAATGTGAGTGTGAATGGTTGTCTGTGTCTATGTGTCAGCCCTGTGATGACCTGGCGACTTGTCCAGGGTGTACCCCGCCTTTCGCCCATAGTCAGCTGGGATAGGCTCCAGCTCGCCTGCGACCCTGTAGAAGGATAAAGTGGCTACAGATAATGAGATGAGATGAATATTTGGCATGAAATTTCAAAATGTCTCACTTTCAACATTTGATATGTTGTCTATGTTCTATTGTGAATACAATATCAGTTTTTGAGATTTGTAAATTATTGAATTCCGTTTTTATTTACAATTTGTACTTTGTCCCAACTTTTTTGGAATCAGGGTTGTATATACCGATCAGCCAGAACATTAAAACTACTGGTAGGTGAAGTCAATAACATTGATTATCTCATTATCTCACTACAATGGCACCTGTCGAGGGGTGGGGTATATCAGGCAGCAAGAGAAGAGTCAGTTCTTGAAGTTGATGTGTTGGAAGCAGGAAAAATGGGCAAGTGTAAGGATCTGAGTGACTTTAACAAGGACCAAATTGTGATGGCGAGATGACTGGGTCTGAGCATCTCCAAAATGGCACATCTTGTGAGGTGTTCCTGGTATGCAGTGGTTAGTACCGAACAAAAGTGGTCCAAGGAAGGTGAACCGGCGACAGGGTCAAGGGTGTCTAAGGCTCATTGATTCACATGGGGCATGAAGGCTAGCCCATATGGTCCAATCCCATAGAAGAGCTACTGTAGCATAAACTGCTGAAAAAGTTAATGCTGGTAAAACAAAAAGGTGTGATTTACTTCATCTGTCAGTGGTCATAATGTTAGCGCTGATCGGTATATATAAATTGGACATGAGTGTTCTATTGGAAAATACAACACTTGTATTTTTGATACGAGCTCCATCCGGGACATGGAGAACTAAAACCGTGACATAAATCTCTATCTGTCACTTGTGAGGAAATCGATGAGTAGTTTTGATAAATTTGGGGACTTTTTGTTTGTGAATGTGTCAATATAATAAAAAGAAGATCACACGTTGGCTTGAGGATATGAAGTTTATCTTCTACTGTTGAAAAACTCGCATTTTTCATATGAAATCCATTTCGGCTCTGAGTGACATATTTCCACATATTTCACGCCGATGATGTCACTCCCAGTGTTTTCCTGCTGACTGGACACGCGTTGTCAAAATGGTGAACCGGTTCAAAGTTAAAATTCTTTTGATTAACTTGCATATTTTTGGGGGGATCTGTCCATATAATATAAAGAACATTACACAATGGTACAAAGATATGAAGTTTATCTTCTGCTTCATTCACTCATGAAATGTACATTCATCACTCAATGATATCCTCTCTCTCTCTCTCTCTCTCTCTCTCTCTAAATATACACACACATTATATATATATATTAAAGAACACAACACACAACTTTAATAATATTTTTCAACTCATTTATTTTCTCCATTTATTCAAACCACCACACCATCCAAAACCACATAATACGCAACACTTTACATCCTTCGTAATGCTGTCGCTCAAACTCCCAACATGGAAAACCACAATATATAAAAGAACTGCAGTTTATAACAGACTTAAAAGAACACAATAAAATACTTTTTGCCAGGTCAAATAAAACTGTATCAGCAACAATAAAGATTCATTCATTTCTCTTCAACAAGCCCAAACTTGTCTTGGTCACATGAAGACTGGGCACAAGGTGTGAATACAGCCAGGATGGGATGCCAGTTCATCAAACAAACACACACTCATTGCATTAATGCCATTTAGCAGACACTCTGGACAAGAGCAACATACAGAGAGTAGTCAGGGGTTAGGTGCCTTTCTCAAGGGCACTTCAGCCATTCCTGCTGGTCCAGGGAATCAAACCAGCAAGCTTTTGATCCTAAAGCTGCTTCTCTATCCATTAGGCCATGCATGTATTCCACGTTCATGCATGTATTCACACATAGGGATGATTTCGACTCAACAATCAACCCTCCCACCCTTCAAAAATGGTATGTTTTTGAGTTTAGGAGCGTGAACGGAAACTGGAAAACCCAGAGGAATCCCAAAGGAAAACACAGGAAGGAACTGTACAGGAACTCAAACTTAGCTCAGGATCAAACCAGGAACCCTGGAGCTATGAAATATCAACACTAAACCAGTGTTCTGTTCAAGAAGACAATGCTTTTTGAATAATTGTATTTTAAAAAATCTTTTCAAGACTGAAAGACTTAAAATTAAAGATAAAAAAACCCCCATTATATCTACCACAACACAAACTCCATTTTCTGAAACCTCAAGAAATCTCCTGTAGCTCACATTCCATCGATCATCTGTACCACTTATCTATCAGCTGACTCTGGGTGAAAGGTGGGGGACAGCCTGGGCAGGTCATCCATCTATCACAGGACTAAGACAGGGACAAACAACCATTCACACCTATGGGCAATTCAGAGTAGCCAGTAGAGGCTTCGCACCATCACGTGATCCCATAGCAACGGTAACTAGGGCGCCATGATAGGGGCACACTTGTTGTGCTTTATTCAGCCGAGTTAGTTGTTATTGATTGGTATGGGAAGGTTTTGCTGCATTTTTGGATGTGCAAATCATTCTGAATGAAACAAAGACATCAGGTTTTTTAATTTACCAAAAGTAATTCATCATCAGGGGAAAAAAAACTAGAGAGATTTCTCAACGTAGGAGGGGGAAATGGGGAAAAAACATTCAGCGGGATTCACTGTCAAACAGAGAGATCAAAAACTTTATGGTATGGTCACTTCATTTCTACAAAGGTAAGAATTAAAAAAAAAAAAGACCCAGTCATTATGGGAAACACCTGATGCTGATTTGAGCGCAATCAGCACATATACAGCAAGCGTGCCTCCTGTCATGACAGTGTAGTGACCGTTCCTATGGGGTCACGTGACGGTGCAAAGCCTCTATTGACCGAATCCACATGTCTTTGTATTGTGGGAGGAAAAAAGAGCACCTGGAGGAAACCCATGCAGGCATGAGGAGAACATCCAAACACCACACAGAAAGGCCCTGATTCAGCCACAAAGTTTGAACCCAGAACCTTTTTTGCTGCGAGGTGACAGCACTAACTTCTGCACCACCATGCTGCCATAGCTCGCATTCGCAACATGGAAAATCACAACGTATATTGAGCTGATTAATTTGATCATCTCATCTCATTATCTCTAGCCGCTTTATCCTTCTACAGGGTCGCAGGCAAGCTGAAGCCTATCCCAGCTGACTAGGGGCGAAAGGTGGGGTACACCCTGGACAAGTCGCCAGGTCATCACAGGGCTGACACATAGACACAGACAACCATTCACACTCACATTCACACCTACGCTCAATTTAGAGTCACCAGTTAACCTAACCTGCATGTCTTTGGACTGTGGGGGAAACCGGAGCACCCGGAGGAAACCCACGCGGACACGGGGAGAACATGCAAACTCCACACAGAAAGGCCCTCGCCGGCCCCGGGGCTCGAACCCAGGACCTTCTTGCTGTGAGGCGAGAGCGCTAACCACTACACCACCGTGCCGCCTAATTTTACATTTAAAATGCACAAATAAAGACTGCTATCTAGAACAATGTAGTATAAGTGATTCCCAGCCTACATCCCTGCAAGCAGCCAAATTATCATCATTAGTCCTCATCACCCGTAATAGAGCAAGAGGCCTCCACCAAAGACCTCCGATGTTCTCAATCTGGAGCCCATCTTTCCAGGTGACCCCAGGTCCATCCTTTCTCCCTCATTTCCACAAGCAGACAAAGATCTAGTACATAAAACTGCCCTGTACACATGACACCCTTTCAGCTTCGAAACAGATTTTTTTTTCTGGTTTGAAAAAGCAAATTGCTCCAAACTTCACTGAAGGTAATAGGGTATTGAAGAGGGTGACACTGATCACACGAAGTAGGCTATAATGTGAAATGAGGGGAAGTCAACAAGGGTGTGTTCAAGGCAGGATTGAAAAGGTTCTCCAAACTTTATGAAACTTGACCCTGTGTTTCTGGTCTTTGCAAGAACATCCTATTTTGATCTGCTCTCAAAGCTTCCTGTTTCAAAATCCTCTGCACTGTTTTCGACACATGCTAAATCTCCATACTGGACTGACACACAACAAACCAGCACTGACTCGAAAACACTGACATCGTCCATTTTTCATCAAATAAAATCTTGATTAAATCCAAGCAGAACAGAACAGTATACGTACATAAATATTTATGGAGAAAATGGAAGATATACAGTATTGGGGTTACGGCTCTATGTTACTGAATAATTCAAACGTGTATATTAACAGAACTTTAAAAAAAACCCTGTTGAGTCAGAAAATAATAAACTAAACAATTATTCAGTAAAAGTTTACTGGATGCCGAGCAAACTGGCCTGAGTTTCCAAAAAGCATCGCAGCACAAAGATCATCTTTAAATGGTAGAGCGGGCAGCACAATGAACACTCTCTCTCCTAGTTAAGATGCTCTTAGGGTTAAGAGGCTTTTGGGAAACACACCCCAGATCTGTCGTGTCTAAGCACATATAAAAAGGTGTATACTTAGATATTTCCAAATATTTGGAAAGAAGTCACCTTCACTAGTGTATTTTTTATAGGTTAATATGAAAGTATTTTTTATTATGCAAAATATTAATTAGTTATTTATTGTCCACATGATAAAAATGTATTAGATATTTTTAGGTGATCAGGTTTTAATGCAGTACACCAATACTATAGATTTTTAATTACGCATTTAAAAAATTTTATTTGTAGAAGAGATTTCAATCCTCTTTTACTTAGATCTCATTATATTGTGGAGCTCTTCAGCCAAAACTTGACTCATGGAACTAAGCAGGGAACAATAGACAGAAAAACGCCTGTTTTAGTATCAAGTAATATGTTGTTCATTGACGCAGTGATAAAGTGCCTCATAATCAAGAGGCTGCATGTTTAAATCCCGCCAGTGCCAATTTAATCTCAGAAAAATCCCATGTTTTTTTTTTTAAATTATTATTCTTTTGGTCCTACAATTTTAGGAATATAATTTGTGACAAACTGATACCTAAAGGGAACACAAGTGAGAATCACTACTTTCAGCAAGTCCTCTGGGTGTTTTTTTTTCTTTGCAAAATATGGCTTTATTATAATATGAAAGTTTCTGTTTAAAAAAAATGAACCAATATCATTTTTTGATTGCTCCAAATATCCAAATGGACCCCAAAACCAGAGTCTCAAGGTCACCCAGGACACAGTGCTCAATCATCTGCTTGGTCCAGCTGTCTTCTTATCAATGATTTGGTCTTGTCCTGTCAGAGTTTGTTCTGAACTCAGGTACGAATGTGGTGGATATGTTGGGCACCGAGTATCCCACTGTGAAGTTCTGAAGTCCCAGCAACAGGCACTTCCAGCTATAACGCAGAACCTTCCTCACATTCTGCAGCACAAAAATAACTGTTAATCATCAATACTGCACAGGCCGATACAAACATGCTTACAAAATATACGAAAACAATGTGTGCTGCATATGTAAGGAATACAAGATAACCATAACGACACATCCAAAGTATTACATCTATCTATCTATCTATCTATCTATCTATCTATCTATCTATCTATCTATCTATCTATCTATCTATCTATCTATCTATATATATATATATATATATATATGTGTGTGTGTGTGTGTGTGTACACTGTATACTAAATAAATAAGCAAGACAACCCTGTATGTTCATAGCAATATATATTCAAATCATATTTAAAAAAGGTATACGTTTACACCAAATAAAGTAAAAATAGAAGAATCCCTGGCAAATAATTACATTTGATCAGAATTTTTAAAATCTGCAGATAGAAATGTGCATATTACCTTTTTATATTTCTTGTACTTCTCTTTCTTTTTTGTCTTCTTCTCCTCCTTTGCTTTCTCTTGGCTCTCATTCTCCTCCAAAGTCACATATTTCTTTGAGCAAACATATCGCTGGTATCGGCTCTCATTCTGCCCTTCATCCCATGTCTCCAGAAGAGATTTCGGCTTCATTTTGTCCTGTAGCCTTTCCTCCTTTGGGGTTTCCTGCTACATACTGACAAAACTTTGGAACAGAGGACTGGACATTCACAGAACGAAATGGGAGGGTTTACTGGATCAGCTTTACATAATACTTTGTTCCAGGCTGGAGACAAATGATCCTATGTGGGACGCCTTGTTCTTTTGAGCTCTCTATCAGGGCTCCAAAAACATGGGGAGTCATATGCGGAGATAATATCGTTATTTTATATTATTTGTATTATCATAGAGACTTTATGGGAAGACTATGGGTTGGGGAACCATGTTACACCATTTTAGAAATTCCTGTTTCAGACCTTGTACTGGATACAGTTCTGAGTCGCCCAAAATGTTTGAACCCTTCTGGTCTGAACACTTAGCACTATATGACACTTTTAAAAGTGAAAAAGACTTTTGAACAGATGAGAACTAATAGTTTTCTTTTTATAAAGTCCTTTCTTTCATATTGTGGTGATTTTTTTTCTTGTTGGAGCAAGATGTTTTAGCCCCTTCAATACTACGCCCCACTGTCATGAACATTGGTTCGCACTGGAACATTAAAGTGCATATCACAGGTAAATTCAGGAGCGAGATCAATGTAATTCTCCTATTTTATATTAAACTTTGGTCAAATATCTTTAACATTTTGCATTTTGTGCAATTTTTTTACCTTGCACAATACCAGAAAAATTCAGTTGAAATCAATTCAAATCAAACCAATTCGAGGCAAATTGGTCCACCTCTGAAAAAACTTGGCATTTGGATTTCCCGGCAAACATTGATTTTCATGACGTCGCATGCGGGACGCCTCCTTCTGAATCCTACGCCAGCACTGGTTTGTTTATGAGAAAATGACCTGGTGGTTTCTGCAAATTTCTTCAATGTTATCACGTAATTATTAAAATGGTTAACAGATGTATCGTAGGAGGGTGTAGCAACACCAATCTTGATGGGATTAGTACTCATCGTTTTCCAAAAGACTGGACAATGAGAGAGAAATGGGAGCGCTTTGTGCGAGGCACCCGGAAGCCGAAGACCAAGCAGAGCCGAGAAAAAGACCAAGAAAATCGGCAATTCACAAGTTGACTGTTGCCAGGGTAAGAAATAATTCTGACATCTCATTGCATTCTTCATCCAAAGGTGAAGTAACATTGCGCTCAGGTGACAATTCCATATTTCAATGCAAAATCGCTCGCTGCTAAACTTGGTCTACACAGGCTGTGCACTGAAACCGTGCAAGCTCTCGCAGCCTGCTGGCGCTTCCGCAGGTGACGTCACGAATCTGGCTCCAGACTCCCTTGGGATTTTTCCAGACGCGTCTTGTTATTTTATTTTTTTCTGCTGTAGACAGATGGCCTTGTGCAAAATTACCCTTCTGGATGAGTGTGTAAAGGGACATACTTTCATATAAAAAAAGGAAATTGGTCCAGAATATGCACTTTAAGCAACATATTATGATACTTCTAAAGGTGAAAAAGACTTTGGATCAGTTTGGAGACAAATTATCCTTTTCAATAAGTCCCTTTCTTTCAGACTGTGGTAGGATTTTGGTGACCCAAGCTGTTTTAGCTATCAACTTTGGTTTATACAAGAAATTAGGTCTATTATGGCCCTTTTCCACTACCCTTTTTCAGCTCACTTCAGCTCGCTTCAGCTCGCTTCAGCCCGACACGGCTCGCGTTTCGACTACCAAAAACCAGCACGACTCAGCTCGCTTCAGCCCTGCTTAGCCCCTAAAACTCGCACCGTTTTGGAGTGGGGCTGAAGCGAGCCAAGCCGTGCCGAGTGAGGTTGGGGGCGTGAGCAGACACTCCCCTGTGCACTGATTGGTGAGGAGGAGTGTCCTCACATGCCCACACACGCCCCGCGAGCACGCTGGGATCTGTAAACACCGTAAACCCGGAAGAAGAATAATTACGAATTACGAGAATTTCTGAAGCCTTATGCGCCTCGCCTCATCTATACGCTCTTGCCAGTATCTGTCCGCGTTGTCGGTGACAACAAGCCACAGCACCAAGACCAGCAAGATCACTGAATCAGTGACATACAGAGCATCGTGGACGAGTTCGCGGAGCGCAAGGCTCGTCGTATGCCCTTCAAATAATGCGCGCAGTAGGCTATTGATGTTTTATTATGAGCCATGTACAGTATGTCACCTAATGTTTTTTTGTTTCTGAGTTACATGTTCGTTTGAAGGACTTAATGTACAAAATTGCACCCCGTAGTGTTGAAATTGGTAAACACAGTGCATTCAGTGAGGTTTGCACCGCCCTCCTTTTATTTCTGACTCTTCCTGTCACCGTTGCAACCTCTGAGCGCTCATTCGTATGCCCTTCAAATAATGTGCGCAGTATAGGCTATTGATGTTTTATTATGAGCCATGTACAGTATCCTAATGTTTTTTGTTTCTGAGTTACATGTTCGTTTGAAGGACTTGATGTACTAAATAACATAGTTGCACCCGGTAGTGTTGAAATTGGTAAACACCGCAGTTGCGGACATTTTGTAGCCTAAAATGATGTTATGATAAGCTTTAATAAAGGGCCCGGTCATTTGCCCCGCCCCCGGCCCGGCTCTGACTTGTTCCGCCACTGTCACTGATGTCACTGTTTGCGCTGCTTAACGACATCACGTGACGTCCACCCACTTTCGCTAACTCCACCCAATGTGTCCACCCACTTCCAGCCAGCACGGTTCAGCGCGGTTGTAGTCGAAATGCAACTCCAACAGCCCCGCTCAGCCCGACTCAGCTCGACTCAGCACGGCACGGCTCAGCCGCGTTTGTAGTGGAAAAGCGGCATTAGATATTTAACAATTATTCCACGAAATCAAGTCGTACATGAGCTGAAAGTTAGCTGTAATCCATGTACAACAAGATTCTCTCCACATTCACTGGCTTTTGAGAAACAGAGCAATATTATTGTTAATTTTTGCAAATTCGATCAATAAAAACTTTATACAAAACGTCTGACAAAATAATTTCCACTTAAGCGGATTTCTTAAAAGCCTATCGATGGCGGCACAAATTGACTTGAGTGTTGTTGTTTTTTTGTAGAAAGTGCCGTCTTGCTGTCGTGCCGAGGAATAGAATTTAGGCTTTAGACATTTATTTAATTCTTCCTTGGACATTTCAGTTCTGTCATTTTCAAACTACTTTGAGCTTTTGAACCGGGCTAAAAAAAATCAACAAATTTTAATGCTTAAAGATGAAGAATGTAAACAAACCGGTGAAATGACAGGAGCGATTTGTGAAAAATGCTATCATAGAGTTTTTATTTTGTCCTCGGTTGGTTCGGCAACACACTCCGCCATTTTGTTTTTCTCTACTCACGATAGATATAGACAGTAGATATAAAAAGTATACACACCCCATTAAAATGATCGTTTTTTCTGATGTAAAAAAATGAAACCACAATAAATAATTTGAAAACTTTTCCCACCTTTACTGTGACACATAACCTGTACAATTCAATCGAAAAACAAACAAATCTTTTAGGGGGAGAAACATCCATCCATCCAGCCATCCATCCATTATCTGTAGCCACTTATCCTGTTCTACAGGGTCACAGGCAAGCTGGAGCCTATCCCAGCTGACTATGGGCGAGAGGCGGGGTACACCCTGGACAAGTCGGGGAAAAACATAAAAAATAAAAAAACATACAATAAGCGGCGGCACGGTGGTGTAGTGGTTAGCACTGTCGCCTCACAGCAAGAAGGTCCGGGTTCGAGCCCCGTGGCTGGCGAGGGCCTTTCTGTGTGGAGTTTGCATGTTCTCCCCGTGTCCGCGTGGGTTTCCTCCGGGTGCTCCGGTTTCCCCCACAGTCCAAAGACATGCAGGTTAGGTTAACTGGTGACTCTAAATTGAGCGTAGGTGTGAATGTGAGTGTGAATGGTTGTCTGTGTCTATGTGTCAGCCCTGTGATGACCTGGCGACTTGTTCAGGGTGAACCCCGCCTTTCGCCCGTAGTCAGCTGGGATAGGCTCCAGCTTGCCTGCGACCCAGTAGAACAGGATAGAGTGGCTAGAGATAATGAGATGAGATGAGACATACAATAAGCTGGTTGTATAAGTGTGCACACCCTTAAACTAATACTTTGTTGAAGCACCTTTTGATTTAATTACAGCATTCAGTCTTTTTGGGTCGGAGTCTATCAGCCTGCCACATCTAGACTTGGCAATATTTGCCCACTCTTCCTTGCAAAAGTGCTCCAAATCTGTCAGATTGCGAGGGCGTCTCTTGTGCACAGCCCTCTTCAGGTCACCCCACAGATTTTCAATTGGATTTAGGTCTGGGCTCTGGCTGGGCCGTTCCAAAACTTTTTTTGGGGTCATGGTCCTGCTGAAAGATTAAATTCCTCTTCATCTTCTGCTTTCGACCAGACACCTGAAGGTTTTGGGCCAAAATTGACTGGTATTTAGAGCTGTTCACAGTTCCTTCCACCTTGACTAAAGCCCCTGTTCCAGCTGAAGAAAAACAACCCCAAAACATGATGCTGCCACTACCATGCTTCACCATGGGTATGGGGTTCTTTTGGTGATGTGCAGTGTTGTGTTTGTGCCAAACATACCTTTTGGAATTGTGGCCAAAAAGTTCAACCTTGGTTTCATCAGACCAGAACACATTTTCCCACATGCTTTTGGGAGAGTTGATGCATTTTTTTTTTTTGGCAAAATTTAGCCAGGCCTGGGTGTTTTTCTTTGACCCTACTGCATAGTCCAGACATATGGAGAATACGGGAGATTGTTGTCACATGTAGTACACAACCTGTACTTGCCAGAAATTCCTGCAGCTCCTTCAGTGTTGCTGTAGGCCTCTCGGCAGCCTCCCTGACCAGTTTTCGTCTTGTCTTTTCATCAATTTTGGAGGGACGTCCAGTTCTTGGTAATGTCACTATTGTCCCATATTTTCTCCACTTCTTGATGACGGTCTTCGCTGTGCTCCATGGTATATCTAATGCCGTGGAAATATTTTTGTACCCTTCTCCTGACTGATACTTTTCAACAGTGAGATCCCTCTGATGCTTTGTAAGCTCTCTGTGAACCCTGGCTTTTGCTGGAGGATGCAACTGAGTAAACGTCTGAACTTTATTTGGGGTTAATCAGAGTCATTTTAATTGATGGCAGGTGTGAACCCAAAAAGACTGAATGCTGTAATTAAATCAAAAGGTACTTCGACAAAGCATTAGTTTAAGGGTGTACACACTTACACAACCAGCTTATTGTACATTTTTATTTTTTATGGTTTTCCCCTGAACAGATTTGTCTCATCTCATCTCATCTCATCTCATTATCTGTAGCCGCTTTATCCTGTTCTACAGGGTCGCAGGCAAGCTGGAGCCTATCCCAGCTGACTACGGGCGAAAGGCGGGGTACACCCTGGACAAGTCGCCAGGTCATCACAGGGCTGAACAGATTTGTTTGTTTTTCAATTGAATTGTACAGGTTTCAAGTTTCAAAGTGTTTTTCAATTGAATTGTACAGGTTACAGGTTTCAAGTTTCAAAGTTTCAAGTTTCAAAGTGTTTACTGTCATATGCACAGTATAAGGAACATGTCCTCTTGCATAATGAAATTCTTAGTTTTCCATCCACCATGAATGCCAAATTACAACAATAAATAGGTGGAAGAAATAATATAAAGTAAAGATAATGTAGTGCAAAATAGTTAGTATACATATAATATAATAGGCAGGTCACATTAAAGGTGGGAAAAATTTGGAAATTATTTATCATGGTCTCATTTTTTTACATCAGAAAAACCTATCATTTTAATGGGGTGTGAATACTTTTTATATCCACTGTATATATGAGCTCATATTCTAGTAGTAGAGTAGCCAATCAGAGCACGCGATTGCTCATATACAGGTAGTCGTCGACTTACGACTGCGTTTGGTTACGACTGACTGGTCGTAAACCGATCTGGTCGTAAGTCGGCCTGTGTTAAATGAACGTAAGTATATTGTGATGTGTAATGATATTGTAATCATCTTAGTCTTATTTTATCAACATTTTCTTATTTCATTACCTTGGCTCATTATTTGGTTTAAGTCAAACACTGCATACGACACTGCGTACAGTACAATTTGTTTAATATGTGTAAAACAAAAAATACGAAATACAGGTGCGAAAAATAGAAAACATTTTAGTTTGAAACATACCAAAATACAAATGTAAAACATAGCAAAATACAAAATTTAGTGACCGCTGGCATCACTGGTGCTTAGCTGTGGGTCGTCTACGTCATCATCAGTTGTTGCAGCGCTCGGACTGGCGGGAGGATTTGCTCGTTTCATAAACCAGGAGCTGGGGCGGAAACTGTATGACGGAGTGCGCGAGGGCGCGAGAGAGAGACTGCGCATGTGCCTGGAGCTGGGGCGGAAGCTGTTGTATGCGGCGAGAGGTGCTGCCGGGAGCTGGGGCGGAAACTGTCGTACGCTCAGCTGGGAAACACTTACCAGTCATAACCAGACGGTCGTAAAGTTGATCGGTCATAAGTCGCATAGGTCGTAAGTCGACGACTACCTGTATGTGGTTTTTTTTTGTGTGTGTGTGTGTGTGTGTGTGTGTGTGTGTGTGTGTGTGTGTGTGTATGTATTGTGTGTATTTGCGCCTTAATTCTAAACTGGACACTTTTTGTATTGGTTCAAATAATCAGCTAAACATCCCTCCCAGTCCTTTGGTTCACATTTCCAAGCTGTCCAATGGTTTACATTATATTTTTATTTAACAGTGAAAGTGATGAACACGACATATTATTTAACAATTATTATTCCACGAAATCGAGTCATGCATGAGCTTGTAGTCGGCTATAAGTCATGTATGACTCAGTAGAGTGGAATAACTTTTCTATCCACATTCACTGGATTTTGAGAAACAGATCACTTATTTTTTGCAAATTCGATAAATAAAACTTTATACAAAACATCTGACAGTCATTTTCATTCAGGTGGACTTCTTAAAAACCTATCAGTGGCTGCACAAATTGACTTTAGTGTTATTTTTTTGTAGAAAGGTCTTGCTGTCGTGCCAAGGAATAGAATTTTTAGGCTTTAGACATTTAATTCTTCCTTGGACATTTCAGTTCTGTCATTTTCAAACTTCTTTGAGATTTTGAACCAGGCTAAAAAAAAATTCAACAAATTTTAATGCTTAAAGATGAAGAATGTAAATAAACCGGCGAAATGACAGGAGCGATTTGTGAAAATGCAATAATAATGCTCAGCTAGCTCAGCTGGGAAACACTTGCCTGTCATAACCAAACGGTCGTAAAGTCGATCGGTCGTAAGTCGCATAGGTCGTAAGTCGACGACTACCTGTATAGTGAATGTAGATAGAATAAACAATATTATACATAATGTACATAACACTTTATCATCATTTTAAGGGTGAAAATGGTTCAAACTATAAGTATTTTTCTGTTCTATCTACAAAATATAGTTAAGGTACCGTAGATTTACAATTTACAATTCAATGGCATTTGACAATCCTCAATATGGATTAAAGTAGGGAAAATACCCATGAGTTCCCTCTACAGGATCAGTCTTATTGTGTATCGACAGTACAGTCATTTAAGGAGGAGCTGCAGCTTCAAAAAAAAAAAAAAAGAAAAAGAAAAAAAAAGCATGCCAAAAAAACAACTTCAGTTTCAGGGAAGTGAAATGACCAGTTCATCAAGTCTTGGCGTTCCACATTAGCTTCAGTTGTAAGTATGATTTCAGGTTATTAATGATTTGTTAAACAATTTACTCTTCTTTATCAGTTTTTTTTCTTCTTAGAAATGTGAGATATGCCTGAGCATGTTTTGGGTGATTGGAGTGAGTTTTATTCAGCTTATTTATTAAGATAACCCTGATTTAACTTCTGATTATATTTCCATAAAGCTTAGTTGAACTCAGTTTACGCCATAGCACTGGAAAGTTCTTGACTTATTAGTCAGACGACTTGTGTTGATTCATTTGCTACAAAAGCAGCTCGTTCTGCCTGCCAGACGAATAGGTCGTTGTTTCTACATTAACAGTTCATTCATAGGATCGTGAACAGCACATACTCCACATAAACTGGTTAAAAACAGTTGTGTTTTTTTAAATAAATTCTCTTCTTGTTGATATGTTTGCATTTTTCCAAGGAGATGTTCATTGAGCATTTTTGGAATGAGTCTCCAGTGTCAGTTTATTTATTTATTTTGTCTTATTCACTTATTAAGAGAGGCTGGTGAACACTGATAGCTGGTTGTGATACAAGATATACTGTACCTACTGTTTATCAATAGTTTGACAATGAGGCTTTTAAAGTTATTAGAGCCTTTAATACTTTATAGGTTTCATGCCATGTTTCCTCATGTTCCATCTGAATATCAAACATGGTCAAGAGACAAGCTGTAACTGTTTGAGATGCCCGAGCCACCTCAGCTGATTCCTCTCGATGTGGAGCAGCAGCGGCTCTACTCCGAGCTCCTCCCGAGTGACTGTGCTTCTCACCCTATCTCTAAGGGAGCGCCCAGCCACCCTGCGAAGGAAACTCATCTCGGCCGCTTGTATCCGTGATCTTGTCCTTTCGGTCATTACCCAAAGCTCATGACCATAGGTGAGAGTCGGAACGTAGATCGACCGGTAAATTGAGAGCTTCGCCTTTTGGCTCAGCTCCTTCTTCACCACGACGGACCGATAAAGTGACCACATCACTGCGGAGGCTGCACCGATCCGCCTGTCGATCTCATGCTCCATTCTTCCCTCACTCGTGAACAAGATCCCGAGATATTTAAACTCCTCCACTTGAGGCAGAACTTCTCCACCAACCTGGAGAGGGCAAGCCACCCTTTTCCGGTCGAGAACCATGGCCTCGGACTTGGAGGTGCTGATTCTCATCCCAGCCGCTTCACACTCGACTGCAAACCGCCCCAGTGCATGCTGAAGGTCCTGGTTTGAAGAAGCGAACAGGACAACATCATCCGCAAAAAGCAGAGATGAAATCCTGTGGTTCCCAAACAGGATTCCTTCTGGCCCCTGGCTGCGCCTAGAAATTCTGTCCATAAAAATTATGAACAGAACCGGTGACAAAGGGCAGCCCTGCCAGAGTCCAACATGCACTGGGAACATGTCTGACTTACTGCCGGCAATGCGAACCAGACTCCTGCTCCGTTCGTACAGGGACCGGACAGCCCTTAGCAAAGAGCCCCGAACCCCATACTCCCAAAGCACCCCCCACAAAATACTACGGGGGACACGGTCGAATGCCTTCTCCAGATCCACAAAGCACATGTGGACTGGTTGGGCAAACTCCCATGAACCCTCGAGCACCCTATGAAGGGTATAGAGCTGGTCCAGTGTTCCGCGACCAGGACGAAAACCGCATTGTTCCTCCTGGATCCGAGGTTCGACTATTGGTCGAATTCTCCTCTCCAGTACCCTGGAGTAAACCTTCCCTGGGAGGCTGAGAAGTGTGATTCCCCTATAATTGGGGCACACTTTCCGGTCCCCTTTCTTAAAAAGAGGGACCACCACCCCAGTCTGCCACTCCAGAGGCACTGTCCCTGACCGCCACGCGATGTTGCAGAGGCGTGTCAACCAAGACAGCCCCACAACATCCAGAGACTTGAGATACTCAGGGCGGATCTCATCCACCCCCGGTGCCTTGCCACCGAGGAGCTTGCAAACCACCTCAGTGACTTCGGCTTGGGTAATGGACGAGTCCACCTCTGAGTCATCAGCCTCAGTCTCCTCAGTGGAAGACATGACGGTGGGATTGAGGAGATCCTCAAAGTATTCCTTCCACCGCCCGACAATGTCCCCAGTCGAGGTCAACAGCTCCCCACCCGCACTGTAAACAGTGTTGGCAGAGTACTGCTTCCCCCTCCTGAGGCGCCGGACGGTTTGCCAGAATTTCTTCGAGGCCGACCGATAGTCCTTCTCCATGGCCTCCCCGAACTCCTCCCAGTTCCGAGTTTTTGCCTCCGCAACTGCCCGAGCTGCAGCACGCCTGGCCTGCCGATACCCGTCAGCTGCCTCGGGAGTCCTGGAGGTTAACATGGCCTGATAGGACTCCTTCTTCAGCTTGACGGCATCCCTTACTTCTGGTGTCCACCACTGGGTTCGGGGATTGCCGCCACGACAGGCACCGGAGACCTTGCGGCCACAGCTCCGAACAGCTGCGTCCACAATGGAGGTAGAGAACATGGTCCACTCAGACTCAATGTCCCCCGCCTCCCTCGGAAGCTGGGAAAAGCTCTCCCGGAGGTGGGAGTTAAAGACCTCCCCAACAGAGTGCTCGGCCAGATGTTCCCAGCAGACCCTCACCATACGTTTGGGCCTGCCAGGTCTGTCCAGCTTCCTTCTCTGCCAGCGGATCCAACTCACCACCAGGTGGTGATCAGTTGACAGCTCAGCCCCTCTCTTCACCCGAGTGTCCAAGACATAGAGCCGGAGATCAGATGAAACGACTACAAAGTCTATCATTGACCTCTGACCTAAGGTGTCCTGGTGCCACGTGCACTTATGGACACCCCATGCTCGAACATGGTGTTCGTTATGGACAAACCGTGACTAGCACAGAAGTCCAATAACAAAACACCACTCGGGTTCAGATCGGGGAGGCCGTTCCTCCCAACCACGCCCCTCCAGGTGTCACTGTCATCTCCCACGTGAGCATTGAAGTCCCCCAGTAACACAATGGAGTCCCCAGTCTGAGCACTCCTCAGTACCTCTCCCAGGGACTCCAAGAAGGCCGGATACTCTATACTGCTATTTGGGCCGTAGGCACAAACAACAGCAAGAGCCCTCTCCCCAATCCGAAGGCACAGAGAGGCGAGCCTCTCATTCACTGGGGTAAACTCCAACACATGGCAGCTGAGCTGGGGAGCTATAAGCAAGCCCACACCAGCCCGCCGCCGCTCACCACGGGCGACTCCAGAGAAGTGGAGAGTCCAGCCCCTCTCGAGGAGCTGGGTTCCAGAGCCCAAGCTGTGCGTGGAGGTGAGCCTGACTATCTCTAGCCGGTACCTCTCAACCTCCCGCACAAGCTCAGGCTCTTTCCCCCCCAGCGAAGTGACATTCCATGTCCCAACAGCCAGCCGCTGTGTCCGGGGATCAGGTCGTCGAGGCCCCTGCCTTCGACTGCCACCCAATCCACATTGCACCAGTCCCCTACTGCTACCTCTGTGGGTGGTGAACCCACAGGAGGTCGGGCCCACGTCACCTCTTCGGGCTGAGCCCGGCCGGGCCCCATGGTCAAAGGCCCGGCCACCAAGCGCTCGCATACGAGCCCCAACCCCGGGCCTGGCTCCAGGGTGGGGCCCCGGCTGCGTCATCCCGGGCGACGTCATGGTCCTCGGATTTTTCTCCATAGGGGTTTTGGTGAACTGCTCTTAGTCTGGCCTGTCACCTAGGACCTGTCTGCCTTGGGAAACCCTGACAGGGCATAATGCCCCCGACAACATAGCTCCTCGGATCATTCAAGCACACAAACCCCTCCACCACAATAAGGTGGCAGTTCTAGGAGGGGCACGTATATTTGGTTTGTGTTAAACTGTCATATCTGGTCAAATTTGCCCCAAGAAAAGTATCTCCTGACTTTTTTTCCCTTTCATTCCCTCCTCTTATTTTCTCACCTTTACCTCCATTCCTCACATATCTTTATAGCGCTCCGCTTCACTGTTATTGGTTTTTTTTTCCTTTTCCAGTTCAGTCTCTGGTCTCTTTTTTGAACGGCACTTCTCATCTCATCTCATTATCTGTAGCTGCTTTATCCTGTTCTACAGGGTCGCAGGCAAGCCGGAGCCTATCCCAGCTGACTACGGGTGAAAGGCGGGGTACACCCTGGACAAGTCGCCAGGTCATCACAGGGCTGACACATAGACACAGACAACCATTCACACTCACATTCACACCTACGGTCAATTTAGAGTCACCAGTTAACCTAACCTGCATGTCTTTGGACTGTGGGGGAAAACGGAGCACCCGGAGGAAACCCACGCGGACACGGGGAGAACATGCAAACTCCGCACAGAAAGGCCCTCGCCGGCCCTGGGGCTCGAACCCGGACCTTCTTGCTGTGAGGCGACAGCGCTAACCACTACACCACCGTGCCGCCCCTGAACGGCACTTTTACTATTATAATTATTTCAACGGAGATTATTTCGGTTTTTCTCTTACACAGTGTATCTTTCTCTTTCATATAGTTCTTCTTGTCTGTGAAGACTCTCAGTCATCCAGGTCATGGTAAACTGTGGGTGGTAAAAGAGAGCAACTGGACTTGCTTGAAGATTCTTGAAGACGTTTCACCTCTCATCCGAAAAGCTTCTTCAGTTCTGTCTGACTGGTAGGGAGCATCAGGTATTTATCCTCTCATGGATGAAAAGCTCATCTAAGTTGTCATTTAGTCATCCTGTTGGTGTGGGTCAACTGGGGGCTGGTTGTGAACGGCCTCGAGAGTCGTTAGGATGATCAATGGATTGCCCGTTAGGGTGATCAATGGAATGCTGATTCTCTCTGTCCTCCTGTGAGTCACTGAAAACAGCTGGGTTTTGGTGTGCATTCAGTTGTCTGGGAAGTGTGCCAAGGACTGCATTGTAGGTGGCTGATAAATGGTGTCTTACCCCCACCTCTGTTCAGTGATGGCCGTTCCAGGTTGACAAAAATAGCTTCTTTAACTCCTCGCTCAGACCAATGATCCTCTCTGGCTAAAATGCGTACATTGCAATCCTGAAATGAGTGTCCTTTGTTGTTAAGATGAAGGTAGAGAGCAGAGTCCTGGCCTGAGGAACTGGCCCTCCTGTGTTGAGCCATGCGCCTGTGAAGCGACTCTTGAGGCCATTCACAACCAGCCCCCAGTTGACCCACACCAACAGGATGACTCAATGACAACTTAGATGAGCTTTTCATCCATGAGAGGATAAATACCTGATGCTCCCTACCAGTCAGACAGAACTGAAGAAGCCTTTCGGATGAGAGGTGAAGCGTCTTCAAGAATCTTCAAGCAAGTCCAGTTGCTCTCTTTTACCACCCACAGTATAGTTCTTCCTTATCTATCTATCTATCTATCTATCTATCTATCTATCTATCTATCTATCTATCTATCTATCTATCTATCTACAGTGGTGCTTGAAAGTTTGTGAACCCTTTAGAATTTTCTATATTTCTGCATAAATATGACCTAAAACATCATCAGATTTTCACACAAGTCCTAAAAGTAGATAAAGAGAACCCAGTTAAACAAATGAGACAAAAATATTATACTTGGTCATTTATTTATTGAGGAAAATGATCCAATATTACATATCTGTGAGTGGCAAAAGTATGTGAACCTCTAGGATTAGCAGTTAATTTAAAGGTGAAATTAGAGTCAGGTGTTTTCAATCAATGGGATGACAATCAGGTGTGAGTGGGCACCCTGTTTTATTTAAAGAACAGGGATCTATCAAAGTCTGATCTTCACAACACATGTTTGTGGAAGTGTATCATGGCACGAACAAAGGAGATTTCTGAGGACCTCAGAAAAAGCGTTGTTGATGCTCATCAGGCTGGGAAAGGTTACAAAACCATCTCTAAAGAGTTTGGACTCCACCAATCCACAGTCAGACAGATTGTGTACAAATGGAGGAAATTCAAGACCACTGTTGCCCTCCCCAGGAGTGGTCAACCAACAAAGATCACTCCAAGAGAAAGGCGTGTAATAGTCAGTGAGGTCACAAAGGACCCCAGGGTAACTTCTAAGCAACTGAAGGCCTCGCTCACATTGGCTAATGTTAATGTTCATGAGTCCACCATCAGGAGAAGACTGAACAACAATGGCATGCACGGCAGGGTTGCAAGGAGAAAGCCACTGCTCTCCAAAAAGAACATTGCTGCTCATCTGCAGTTTGCTAAAGATCACGTGGACAAGCCAGAAGGCTATTGGAAAAATGTTTTGTGGACGGATGAGACCAAAATAGAACATTTTGGTTTAAATGAGAAGCGTTATGTTTGGAGAAAGGAAAACACTGCATTCCAGCATAAGAACCTTATCCCATCTGTGAAACATGGTGGTGGTAGTATCATGGTTTGGGCCTGTTTTGCTGCATCTGGGCCAGGACGGCTTGCCATCATGAATGGAACAATGAATTCTGAATTATACCAGTGAATTCTAAAGGAAAATGTCAGGACATCTGTCCATGAACTGAATCTCAAGAGAAGGTGGGTCATGTAGCAAGACAACGACCCTAAGCACACAAGTCGTTCTACCAAAGAATGGTTAAAGAAGAATAAAATTAATGTTCTGGAATGGCCAAGTCAAAGTCCTGACCTTAATCCAATGGAAATGTTGTGGAAGGACCTGAAGCAAGCAGTTCATGTGAGGAAACCCACCAACATCCCAGAGTTGAAGCTGTTCTGTACGGAGGAACGGGCTAAAATTCCTCCAAGCCGGTGTGCAGGACTGATCAACAGTTACCACAAACGTTTAGTTGCAGTTATTGCTGCACAAAGGGGGTCACACCAGATACTGAAAGCAAAGGCTCACATACTTTTGCCACTTATAGATATGTAATATTGGATCATTTTCCTCAATAAATAAATGACCAAGTATAATATTTTTGTCTCATTTGTTTAACTGGGTTCTCTTTATCTACTTTTAGGACTTGTGTGAAAATCTGATGATGTTTTAGATCATATTTATGTAGAAATATAGAAAATTCTAAAGGGTTCACAAACTTTCAAGCACCACTCTATCTATCTATCTATCTATCTATCTATCTATCTATCTATCTATCTATCTATCTATCTATCTATCTATCTATCTATCTATTTTATTGTATTTATTTTACCAACACAAAAGCTGTAGAGTACTCCCTTTCTGTTTAGGACAGTTGTTGAAATAGGATTCTTTTCTAATGTTATTTGCCATTTTCACTTCATTCTCACAGTCAAGTTTTAACGGCATTTATCACAAGGCAAGACTGATAACATTATCTGAGTCTTGAGAGATTCATACACCCACCAGCCACTTTATTAGGAACACCCACCCATCCACCTGCAGTTCTGTAATCAGCCGATCCCTCGTCAGTGGCACGATGCATCAAATCACGCAGATACAAATCAAGAGCTTCAGTTAATGTTCACAATGTTCAAACATCAGAATGGGAAACATTGTGATCTCACAGTGAAGTGTGACTTTCTTTCTTTCACTGTGGTATGGGTGTTGGTTTGAGCCAGATGGACTGCTGGTTTGAGTATTTCAGAAACTGCTGATCTCCTGGGGTTTTCACACACAACAGTCTCTAGAGTTTACACAGACAGAATGGTGTGAAAAACAAAAAACATCGAGTGAGTGAGTGAGTGACATTTCTGTGGGTAGAAAGTAAACAAATGCCTTGTTGATCAGAGAGGGTCAGAGGAAAATGGCCAGATTGGTTCGAGCTTTTTTGTCAGGACGGCTATAGTAACTCATAGCAACTCTTTACAACCGTGGTGAGCAGAAAAGCATCTCAGCATGCAACAGCAGAAGAACACATTGGGTTCCACTCCTGCAGCCAAGAACAGGGATCTTAGAATCAACAACAAGTTCCTATTAAAGTGGCCACTGAGTGTATGCACCTTTTCGAACACTGCTGATGACACGTTATGGATGTGTCAGTGATGTAGGATATATAAAAAAAAACAATCAGCTCAAGTGGATATCAAATCTAGGGGCTCTTTCACTCTGTATAAACACCTGACCCGACTGTCACTGACAAGCTGCATGAATCTACACTCTGGGCTAGAAAGAAATCAGCCCAAGCCTTGCTACTTCACCCCATTCTGTGTATTTTCCTTATATCCGTTGGTGGTGCTCTTGCATTTGGTTCTACAAAAGTCCAAAATAATCCACTTTAAGACATTTCTTAACAGCAAATAATCTTATGTAGATACTGGAACTATATACTGATGTCTTTTTAATGGACATTTTAGCTGTGCTGCACATTTACACCACCCGTCCTACTGGTCAGGGGACGACTGTTTATAGCTGCTATAACATAAGTACAGTAATAACAAGAGCTCTTTCATGGACGTTCCACAATGTTAACGCAATGAATGAATTAACTACAGAGTGAAAGTAACAGGAATAAACGTGTTATCATGTTATAACACCAACTCAAGTGGGTCTGTAAGAAAATGACAGTCCTTTAACATATTATTTCATAATATCTTTACACTGAAATGTGTAATCCATGTGACTTCCTTCACAATATACACTGCAAAAAGTAAAAATCTTAGGAAGTTTATTTGTCTATTTTCAAGTCAAAACATCTCGCCACCCTTATTATAAGACATAATTGCCCAACAAGCAAAACCTCATTTAGCTAGAAAGGCTAGTTTTTAGACAGTCCATCTTGAAAATCTTGTATAGACAAAATGTCTTGAAAAAGTCTTATTTGGAGCACCTTTGAAAATAAAACAAGTTTTTTTTAAACAAGTAAGTACATTTTGGACATTTGTCAAATGCGGTTCATCTTGTTTCAAGAAAAAAAACAAAGTATGCTTGTTTTGGGAATAAATTAACTTTACTGAAATCCTTTGAATCTTTCATTACACTCTAGACCAGACAAGTGCCTTCAAAAAGGCTATGAGTGAGTGGAGGACAAGTTCAGTGGTTTGT
This sequence comes from Neoarius graeffei, assembly GCF_027579695.1. NCBI lineage: Eukaryota > Metazoa > Chordata > Actinopteri > Siluriformes > Ariidae > Neoarius > Neoarius graeffei. The sequence continues at coordinate 76,577,294 of NC_083581.1, read as the reverse complement.
TTTTTTCCCACCCACTCGTGAGGTTTTTGTTTATGTGTATGAGGGAAGGGGCTTCAAAGTTTGGGAGAATAGCAGGGTACAAATAATTTACAGCAGGGTGCAAAATGGTAAAATGTCTGCCAGCAGCAGACATAATGCACGCAAAGCGTGCAGGGATATATACACACACACACACACACACACACACACACACACACACATATATATATATATATATATATATATATATAGATAGATAGATAGATAGATAGATAGATAGATATAGAGAGAGATATGCAAGTACGAATTTTTCATGGGGCGGGATGGTTTAGAACAGGCCATCTAAAATTGGGATAACATTTACCCGGGACGGGTATTTGAGGCGGGTCGTCTAGCTTAAGCTTGATTAGCGTTGTTACGCACGCCAGTGTTTCCCACAGAAATTTTGGAGACTATGGGGGAGGCGCGGGGGTTGTTTAAAATTGAGTGATATGTTAAATATTAAGTTATTACTGAAAAACTATTGATTAAAAAAACAGACACTGAGAAATGGTCCTATAAACATCTTTACCAATATAAAAGATTACCAGGACTACAAAAATGCAGAAAATTAGGCTTTACTTATCCAAATGCACCTGTTGGTTCAAAAGCTAAAGTGCAGAGAACCTCACAGCACAACATGAAGTTACCTTCAAATATAATATAAATGCCTCAGCTTTCATGTAAGAAAAAAAAAAAACTATTAATACTAGTACTGTGTGCAGGCAGTCTCTCCTGAAGACTAAATTAAACAATAATTATAAACTAATAAAATAAATGGCTCAGTCTTCATAGAAGAAAAAAAAACAATTTGAACAGAATCTCACAGTATGATGCTGAAGCTGCCTAAACAATGGAAAATAAAATACCATTTTGGCAAAAACGTTGGCATCTATTAATTTCTTGTATTAAGTAAAAAAATATGTTGCCAGATACTGCTGACGTTTTACAGCCCAAAATATGTTCAAAACCCGCCAAAATGCACTTAAAACCGCCCAAATTGGGCGGGAAAACGCGCAATCTGGCAACACAGGCGGCAGTAATGGCTGCACTCGTGTCGAGGATGTAAACACAGTTGACACGGCAACGGACATACATGACATAGTGGATGTAATTTACGTTCACAACTTTTTTTGCTGTCAGAAATATTTAATATTAAATTTTGTGACTCGACTGACAATAGCCGGCGGCATAACAAGCCATAGCCGGCGATTTGCCGCCGGTGACCGGCTACTTTTGAGACCGCTGTGAGGGGTTTACAAGATCAGGCACCAAACAAACAAACAAACAAACAAACAAACAAACAAACAAACAAACAAACAAACAAACAAAACAAACAAATAGTCAGTGCCCCCAAAACGCACTGTTGCTTTGGCGTTGTGTAAGCACTGTAAGTCAAAATGCGTAGACGTTTGGTCACCTTGCATATCTTTAGTTTACTGCGACTGTTTACTCAGTCATTCAGATTGAGGTCCTTCTAGATGCTGTACACACTCTAGACCAGACAAGTGCCTTCAAAAAGTTTATGAGTGAGTGGAGGGCGTTTTAGTGAGGGCTTTTTGGAATGCTGTGAGTTAAGTTCAGTGGGTTTTTTTTTTGTGCCTGATCTTGTAAACCCCTCGTACACATGAATAGTCAGTGCCCCCAAAATGCACTGTTAACTTTGGCGTTGTGTAAGCACTGTAAGTCAAAATGCGTAGACTTTTTTAAATTTTTTTTTTATTATTTTTGGTGCCTGAGATCCTGGGGAAGTGGAATCTTAAGAGATGTTTTAATGTTTGAATGTTGAAATGGGAAAAAAATAAACTTGTTGCAATGCTACACGTGTCGTCAACTTGATTCAAGATAGTCTCTGGTCTCATATCTAGAGTATTTTACTAATTACAGGTCACAAAAGGAGAATCTTTTAAGCGAGCAATGCTTAGTTGTAGAATTTAACAATCCTAATATTAGTATATTTATCTTAAATTCAGTTTTTACTGCCAAGACTTTGTCATGAATTTAAGTGAAATACCCTTAAAATGAAATAAATAAAAATGACTTGAATGGCTAAATGTAAGAAGTACGATCTTGTTATAAGAACTATTTTTGATTATTCTGAGTTAATCAGATCTCGCATAATAAGTTCCCCAATCTTATTTTGGAATTATTTCATCTAAAAACAGGTTAGAATTTTCATCTTACTTTAAGAAATCTTACCAAGTCAAATTTGACTAGTTCCATTGGCAGATTTTTTTCACCTGATTCAAGCAAATATGCTTTGTTTTAATCTTTTATTTCTTATTTTTGAAAGGCCGTTTTTTGCAGTGTAAAGATGAGCCATGTATCCGTTATATCCGCACGGTGTAGTAATTACCACCAGGGTCTGTGTCACTGAGGCGACGAAACATGTGACGTCTTTTGTATGATAATTGTCTGAAGATTTCACCAACACATTGCATGAAGGAAAGCGTAACCAATACCACAATTACAAGCAGGTTACCAACATTTCCTGTCACTCCTCAGAAGACCAGTCGAATGACCAATCCTCCACATTTCCTTTGTTTGTGTTGCAGCATACAGTTTACACATGACTGCCTAATTATAGTCCGGGGAAATTCTTGTGGTTTGTTTCGTGGCATTAACTCCATAATTTCACTTCCAGTATATCAACATTCATCTCATCTCATCTCATTATCTCTAGCCACTTTATCCTTCTACAGGGTCGCAGGCAAGCTGGAGCCTATCCCAGCTGACTACGGGCGAAAGGCGGGGTACACCCTGGACAAGTCGCCAGGTCATCACAGGGCTGACACATAGACACAGACAACCATTCACACTCACATTCACACCTACGGTCAATTTAGAGTCGCCAGTTAACCTAACCTGCATGTCTTTGGACTGTGGGGGAAACCGGAGCACCCGGAGGAAACCCACGCGGACACGGGGAGAACATGCAAACTCCACACAGAAAGGCCCTCGCCGGCCATGGGGCTCGAACCCAGGACCTTCTTGCTGTGAGGCGACAGCGCTAACCACTACACCACCGTGCTGCCCTATCAACATTCACTTTTTAACAAAACCTTTATGAAAAGCACTCATTAGCGCGTTGTCTTGTAAGCTATTGTGGTTTCTAATAGTCTAAAATTAGCTAAAATATACAGAACGGGTGAGTTTTATTTAAACCTTGCCTCAGAAAGAAAGTAAAGTAGAATGATGTACATGATGAGAAACCTGAAAATAATTCCACAATGTAATACTCTAATGTGAGATAGCTGCTAGTGAACTTGGATCATCCAAAGACATGCGGTTAGATTAATATGGGACGGCCTTGGGCTGAGGTGCCCTTGAACGAGGCACCGAAGTCCCAATTGCTCCCTGGGCGCTGTTAGCATGGCTGCCCACTGCTCTGGATATGTGTGTGTGTGTGTGTGTGCTCATTTGCTCACGTGTGTGTGCATGTGTTTGTTCACTGCTTCAGATGGGTTAAATGCAGAAAGGAATTTCACAAGTGTGTGATGAATAAAGTTGTGCTTTCTTTCTTTTTTACTTCTTCTAAAATTATAATGTTTATAATTTTGTAGATCTATGAGATATATCTATTAAAGCTAGACAGCTTTTCAATTTCATAAAATCGGTGAAATTTAGTTCCGTCTGAAATGTGGTGATTGTGATATCTGTTTATTTCTGTAATATCTCACAAAATATCAGGCCGTTCTGTGGCTGGGAAGTTATTTAATTTGAGGGGATTAAAGCAAATAATGTGCATGAAATCGTGCAGTCAAGCAGACAGAGGAAGTCCGTGTGCGCATGCGCAGGTTTACCTTCTTCTTCTTCTTTTGGGTTTTACAGCAGCTGGCATCCACAGTGTTGCATTACTGCCATCTACAGGTTTCCCTTTGAGCGTGCACTGACAGTTCCATCATTCTGTCGCTAAACGAACAGCTGATCACACCGAGGTGCTCGCTGAGCGTCCATATTTATTAGTTTGGTCCTGCGTTTCCTTTCCTTCGTATATAACATAACGTCTTTTCTTCTCGCTTTCTTTCCGTTACTGTAGTCGGTCTTTCACGTTTCATTCGCACACTCACGTCCTCCATTTTTCTCTCCTGTTTCAAATTTGTATCCCACAATGCCTTGCGTGAACGGGGAAAGCCCACCACGTGATGCATGACGTAGTATCTTGAATTGGGTCATGGTGAAGCAGGAAAAAATAGCGGAGAATTTAGGGCCACATAGCCTTAAAGTCATTAATTGTTCTATTTAAAAGTAATAATAAAAGTGGAAGTCTGTGATTTGAATTCAGTAGCTTTTGGTCCACTAAACAAAAATAATTGGGTGTCGGGAAAATTCTTTTTATGACCTACACTTGAAAAATCTGAAAGGCAGTACAGTTTAAAAAAAAATCCTGATATTGATTTGCATGACTACCATATTTATTTATTTTTATGTAATGGAGCTCCGCTAATCTGGACATTACTGAAATTATATTTCAGTGTATAAATAGACACTCACCGTCCACTTTATTATATACATCCATACACCTGCACATTCATGCAGTTCTCTAATCAGCCGATCCCTTGACAGCAGCACAGTGCATCAAATCATGCAGATACGAATTAAGAGTTTCAGTTAACGTTCACAATGTTCAAACATCAGAACGGGAGAAAATGTGACCTCTGTGACTTTAACCGTGGCGTGGGTGCTGGTGTCAGACAGGCTGACTTGAGTATTTCAGAAACTGCTGATCTCCTGGCGTTTTCGCACACAATAGTCTCTCCATTTTCCCCTGATCCTGATGTCTGATGTGAAAACTAACTGAAGCTCTTGACCTGTATCTGCCTGATTTTATGCATTGCGCTGCTGCCACATGATTGGCTGATTACATAACTGCATGAATGTGCAGGTGTACAGGTATTCCTACAGTGGATGGTGAATGTATATAAAATTTTACATGAGAAATAATATTTGTCATACAGGTGCAAATAGACTGCTACTCACAATTACAATCTACGATGGATCACTGTGGAGAAAGTGCTCCTAAAGTTCCCAGGTAAGCGATGCATACTGTACAATATCTGTTGTATATCAGATTTTAAAATTGTCTAAGTGGAGAGTACTTGATGAGTCAAATGTGTGATATTTCTTTGGGATATCAAGGTTGGACAAGTTGGATGGACCAAGCTGCATTTCCGTTAAGAGTTCAAATTCAATATTGGAGCCAATTGAATTTAAGCGACAGTAGGTCTTCTTTTTTTTTTTTCCTACTCTAGTAAGAGTAAGTGAGATTTTGAAAGTATCTGACTGAAAAATCCCACCCCTTCCCTTCAGCCCTCCCTCCAAAGCCACGCCTCCAAAACACATGAACGCGCACTGCCTGACTACTGCTGGAGGACAAGTACACGAGAGAGAGAGAGAGAGAGAGAGCTGTGGGGAGGGGGGAACGTAGCATGTCGTTGTTATATCCAACTACCTCATGTCTCATTCACATGTAAAAAAACCCCACGTAACATTATTATGATGAATGTAAACAACAAACATAGCTATTGTTAGTAGGCTGACTCACAGCCGTTGACTAGCTCATTAGCTTTAGCAACATGTGTGCAATATGCCTGCCTTGCCTTGTGGAAGTGTCCGGTCCAGTCATGCACAATGAGTGCGCAGGCAAGACTGTGCACAGGCAGGCTATCCAGTCATTTCACTCAGACCAAACGAAACGATTGAACAGGCTTTTTTCAGCCCTGTGACTGTCACAGATAACAGATTTTTTTTTTCATTTTACGCTCAAAGCATTTGATTTACAGTATTCATTGCTGTCAGGATGTAAAGAGAATAAAAAGAATTAGTATAAATACAGAAGTGATTAGAGGAAATTGCATGTGCTGATTGGCCGAGAAATTCAGACTATTTCTCAATAATCACCTCGAGCAACTCGGCAAAATGGCGGCCGATTGCTTCGTCATCGTAAGTGAGGAAGAATTACAAATGATGAAAGAAAATGCTGTTCCTAAAAGCACTAAAGATGCTACGAATTTGGTCTAAAACTATTCAAAGGGAAGGTGGAATTGGGATTTAGTTTATGGATTTCAAATCAAAGTATTTTCTGTGACTCGGCGTAGATAAGTGACACAAGTCTGCGCCGCACCGTTATTACATTTACATGACGCATTTGAAGTTTGAAATAACTGATTTTTTGAATGCTATTTTTATTAAATAATCACCTGTGTGTTTATGCTAAAACAATTATCCGCCTCAGGCTCAGTGAATAATTGTTAAATATAACAAAAATGCTTCTCGGATAAATTTCCTACCCTAACTTTTTTTTAAAAAAAAGAGCTTCTTTTATACAAATGTAAGAATTTCCATTGAGGTCTCATCGACACATCTATTCCTGAAATTAGAGACAAGATTAATTTCACCAACCTCAAAATAAACAATGCTTTTGTCAGTAATGGGCGTGTGTAATAAAGTGTATAATTAATAATATAACATCTGCATTCTTTTATAACGATGTTAATTTGGCATACATGTTAATTTGTGGTGTTTTAAGCCTCTGCAAGCAGCCTGACTTGAGCTCATCTGTGTCTGCGTTAATCAGAACTGCTTGTCCGTCATCACTGCCTGAAGCTGTGACTCCAACAACCAAGGGCATTTACAAAGACCAAAGGTAAGTCATCAGCACAGCACTGAATTACTATTGTACCGTGCTATTGGGTTCCTACACACTCAGGCCCTAAGACCCCAAGTAAAGGACCAAGTAAGAGATCAGAATTCAGACCTCGGACATAACTATGGACATTTGCTCCTCATTTATACGTCTTCATATTCGTCTGTACCTTTATAACAAGTAATACTGGTGTGAGTAGACAGCGCATAATGACATTGCTGACTATGTACTGTATCTGCGAATGTGGTATGGTAATGAAAAAGAACAGGATATGGATATGATAGGACTTTTTAAAGGGCGCCCTTGAACCGTATTAAGTTACACACACACAATTGTTTTGCTCTGAGTCACTTTCAGTAACAGATCCAAAATCTATCCTGGAAACATGAGATGTGAAGTGGGGATACATTGGTATATCAAAGGGCACCATGCACACACACACATACACACACATTCATACACTGATTCAGATCTTGGGGAAGTTTATCTTGACCAATCCACCTACTGGTATGTTTTTAGGAGGTGGGAAGAAACTGGAAAATCTGGAAGAAACCCATGTGGACACATAAAGGTTTGCAGAGATAAGAACCAGAGTTCAGGATGGAACCTGACACTCTGGGGCTATAAGCTCTGGCAATGCTACCCCACCATATTTTGCAGTTTTACGTCGTGATACACCAAATTGCACATTTATTAAGGCAAACATCGAAACATTAGAAACAAGAGGTCCATCATACTCATATGAAAGACACCACACGTTTTTGTTTTGCAGGTGTCAAGTTTTATACATGCAACATTTAGTGAATTATCCATTCCATTATCCATAACCACTTATCCTGTGCAGGGTCACAGGCAAGCTGGAGCCAATCCCAGCTGACTATGCACTCAAAAAAATAAAACATTGGATTTACTTAACCGAGTTATGGCACCCGGTCCCACAAAACTGTGTTAATTTAGATGTATTGAATACAGTTATGTTTTGAATAACTCAACATAACTGTATTCAATACATCTAAATTAACACAGTTTCGTGGGACCGGTTGCCATAACTCGGTTAAGTAAATCCAATGTTTTTTTTTTTGAGTGTGGGCGAGAGGCGGGGTACACCCTGGACAAGTTGCCAGATCACTGCACATAAAGACAAACCGTAGGTGATTATTCACACCTACGGTCAATTTAGAGCCACCAATTAACCTAACCTGCATGTCTTTGGGGGAAACCGGAGCACCCAGAGGAAACCCACATAGACAAGGGGAGAACATGCAAACTCCACACAGAAAGGCCCCGTTGGCCACTGGACTCGAACCCAGAACTTTCTTGCTGTGAGGCGACAGTGCTAACCACTACACCACCGTGCCGCCCACTGTTTAGTGAATTAGGGCCTCAAACTTACAGTTTACTATGTTGTATATTATCTGTATGCAATGTAAATTGTTTCTGTCCATCTAGGAATCATGCTGTTGGCTTCACAAAGTCTGGCTCTCCTCCGGTTACGGACGTGAAGCTGCATCATGGGCTTAAAAATAGGCTAAAAGCAAAATTTCAGCACATTCACCATGACCTGTCAATACGGGGTCAATCAGCATCCTTGAATGATTTTTACACAGAGCTCTACATCACTGAGAGTGACAGTGGGAATGTTCCAATGGAACATGAGGTAAGGCAGATTGAAATGATATCCAGGACACAAACCACAGTGGAGATACCAATCAAATGCAATGAGATCTTCAGGCCCATACATGGACACAGGAAACCTATTAGGAGTGTCTTGACAAAGGGAGTTGCTGGCATTGGAAAAACAGTGTCTGTACAGAAATTTGTCTTGGACTGGGCTGAAGGTAAAGCAAATCAAGACATTGGGTTCATTTATCCGTTTGCATTCCGTGAACTCAACCTGATGAAGGGGGAGAGGTTCAGCCTAATCAAGCTTCTTCAGCGTTTTAGTATGGATACGTTCGAAGCAACAAATCCCCAGAGTCTCAAAGTTCTCTTCATCCTTGATGGACTGGACGAATGTCGCTTTCCTTTAGATTTTCAGAACAACCACAGAGTGTCTGATATAGCAGAACAAGTGTCTCTAGATGTCCTACTGACCAACCTCATCAATGGAAACCTGCTTCCTGATGCTCTCCTCTGGATCACTTCTCGTCCAGCAGCAGCCAGCCAGATCCCTCCACAGTGTATTGACCTGCTGAGTGAGGTACGAGGATTTAATGACCCACAGAAGGAGGAGTATCTCAGGAAGAGAATAAGCGACCAGAGACTGGCTGGCAGAATCATTGCGCACATCAAATCCTCAAGGAGCCTCTTCATTATGTGCCACATTCCTGTTTTCTGCTGGCTTTCCTCAGCTGTTTTAGAAAGGACCATCAGTTCCTTAGGTGATGAGGAAGTCCCCAAGACACTGACTCAAATGTACATACATTTCCTCCTAATCCAAACCAGAACTAAAAACTACAGGTACTCTGACAGAAACGAGGATTCGTCTGATGAAGGTATGATCCTCAAACTGGGCAAACTAGCCTTTCAGCAGCTGGAAAAGGGCAACCTGATATTTTATGAAGACGATCTCAGGGCTTGTGGCATCAATGTCAGGGAGGCCGTGGTCTATTCAGGAGTGTGTTCACAGATCTTTAAAGAGGAATGTGCCTTGACTCAGAGTAAGGTGTACTGCTTTGTGCACCTGAGCATCCAGGAGTTCCTGGCTGCCGTATATGCGTTCCTCATGTGTAAAAGCTACAACTTGAATGTTTTTGACCAGACAAGTTGCACTGCAACTGATGCTACCCAAGCACTGATTGATATGCACAAGAATGCCATAGACAGAGCCTTAAAGAGTGAAAACGGGCACCTGGATCTCTTCCTCCGCTTCCTTTTAGGCCTTTCTCTGGAGTCCAACCAGACCCTCCTGCACCATCTGCTGCCACACGTTAGACCCAGCCTTCAAAACACAGAAGCAACAGTTGAATACATTAAAATGAAGATAGAGGAGAACTCTTCAACCGAGAAATCTATCAATCTCTTCTACTGTCTGAATGAGCTTAATGAGCTCTCTATAGTAAAAGAGGTCCAACACTACTTGAGCTCAGAGAGTTCCTCCAAATTTTCCCTTGCACAGTGGTCTGCCCTTGTCTTCGTATTGCTGACGTCAGAGACAAAACTTGATGTATTTGACCTCAAGAAGTATATCAAATCAGATGAAGGTCTCATGAGGCTGATGCTGGTAGTCAAAGCTTCAGAAATTGCTCTGTAAGTACATTGTATTTTGAATCCTTACAGAGGTTGATAAAGATTGCTTCTTTGGATTTGCTTTATATCTGTCCAGAAATAAATACAGATTAATGTTTGGTTTTGCAGGCTCAATAACTGTGGACTCAGTGAGAGATGCTGTAAAGCACTGGGCTCTGCACTCAGCTCTGATTCCTCCAACCTGCGAGAGCTGAATTTAAGTGGCAACTCTATTGGAGACACAGGGCTGAGGCGTCTTACAGAAGGACTGGGAAATGCCAAAAGTAAATTAAAGAAACTAAGGTAAAAATGATTTGCCTTTCAGACTGAATATTTGATTATCAGGGTAAAGATTGCAGGGCCTGGTATAAAGTGATGTTCATCGTTCGGGGTCGAAGATGACCATGACTTCAATTTGGTGGGTGGCGGTTGTGGGTCTGGAGGTGACTGATGAGGCCAATCTGGGCTTTGAAGGTATGCCCACATGTCGGGCACGCATGGGTAGGCGCTGTAGTGTGGGTGGCGATAGTTTGAGCCTTTCACGCAGCTTGTTTCTTCTGGGCCTCGGCGATGCGTTTCATCTCTGTTGTGTGTACTGGACTGGTATAAAGTAAGAGTGTGATATCACCTAAAATGTTAAACAAGAAATTTAGCCCCAGGTATTGATCGATGGGGTCCAAGCACGCTTTGCAAATAGTGACCCCTCAGTGTCTAGGTCGTGCCAAGTAACTTCTACTTCTTCTTCTTCTTCTTTTGTCTGTTCTCGTTAGTGGTTGCCACAGTATACAATGTCCCTCCATCTCCTTCTGTCCTTCGTATTTCATTCCGTCACACCAACCTTCTTCATGTCCTCATTTACCAGTTCTTGCCAAGTAACAGAACACTAAAGCGGCCAAACGGTACAATTTCATGACGGTAACCCAATGATAACATGGTGAAATGCCTGCTGAATTTTTATTATTATTTTTTTTTTATGACTAGGTCATTGTTAGGAATCCGTTTATCATGCAGTACACCAAATTTCATTTTGATCAGACTTTATTGATATTTCTCAACTATTTTAACCACAGACCATGCATGCTACACTAGATATCTACCTATGTAGTGACGAACAAAGTATTGATTGTTCTGGTAACATTATAGTTTGACAGGTTTTCCTTAAATTAGCTACTGAGAACAGATAGAAATCAAGATATGATAAATGTAAGCAAATTAGCAAGCAGTCACCTAACCAGCTGGTTATTTAGGAAGGTAGAGGAACATGGAAGACATGATCAGTATGCATATTTACACATATTCATAGGTCCTGGCACTTTTCTTTTAATAGAAAAGATGTTGTTTGGTCAAAAACAAACATACAAACAAACAAACAAACAAACAAACATCTTTGTCATGAATTCTCCCATCTCATTGTGGTTCTGAATTTGATAAGCATCGCTTTCATGTCATTTCAGTTGGCTTTGGGTTGATGTCATGTGTTTTTGTTTCTGTTGAACACCAGTCTCCACCCCACCCTGTCACTGGTTGATTACCCGAATGTGTTCACCTATTCTCTGTCTCACCATGATTACTTTAGTTAGTTCATCTCACTGTGTACTGTATACACTCACCGGCCACTTTAATAGGAACTTGTTGTTGATTGTAAGATCCCTGTTCTTGGCTGCAGGAGTGGAACCCAATGTGTTCTTCTGCTGTTGCATGCTGAGGTGCTTTTCTGCTCACCACAGTTGTAAAGAGTTGCTATGAGTTACTATATCCTTCCTGACAAAAAAGCTTGAACCAATCTGTCCATTTTCCTCTGAGCCTCTCTTATCAACAAGGCGTTTGTTTCCACCCACAGAACTGTCGCTCACTCACTCGATGTTTTTTGTTTTTCGCACCATTCTGTGTTAAACTCTAGAGACTGCTGTGTGTGAAAACCCCAGGAGATCAGCAGTTTCTGAAATACTCAAACCAGCAGTCCATCTGGCTCAAACCAACACCCATACCACAGTGAAAGAAAGAAAGTCACATTTCACTGTGAGATCACAATGTTTCCCATTCTGATGTTTGAACATTGTGAACATTAACTGAAGCTCTTGATTTGTATCTGTGGGATTTGATGCATCGTGCTGCTGTCGAGGGTTTGGCTGATTAGAGAACTGCAGAGAACAGCAGGTGGATGGGTGCACCTAATAACGTGGCCAGTGAGTGTATTGTATATGGTTGAGAAGACAGTTAAGAACTACTTGCCTTGACTTTTTCTGCCTCATTATTTCTGTTCCTTCCTTCTTCAGAAATATAATGGTGCATTTCCCCCAGTTTTCATGTTCCCTTTGGTACTTTGGTACTTCCTGGTTTTGACCACTGCCTGTTTTTGTAGCTTTTGATTATGGATTGCCTTGTGTTAAGCCTGCCTATATTTTGACCCATAGTTAACTACACTCTGTTTACTCAATTGCGTCCTTCATTCAATAACTGCATATAACAATCTTAAACTATGTATTAGTGTACATACAGTAATTTAATAGTAGAGCTGTTAAAATATATTTCTACCAGCTACTTGTTACCATTAATCTTAAAGTGTATCTCATCTCATCTCATTATCTCTAGCCGCTTTATCCTGTTCTACAGGGTCGCAGGCAAGCTGGAGCCTATCCCAGTTGACTACGGGCGAAAGGCGGGGTACACCCTGGACAAGTCGCCAGGTCATCACAGGGCTGACACATAGACACAGACAACCATTCACACTCACATTCACACCTACGGTCAATTTAGAGTCACCAGTTAACCTAACCTGCATGTCTTTGGACTGTGGGGGAAACCGGAGCACCCGGAGGAAACCCACGCGGACACGGGGAGAACATGCAAACTCCACACAGAAAGGCCCTCGCTGGCCCCAGGGCTCGAACCCAGGACCTTCTTGCTGTGAGGCGACAGCGCTAACCACTACACCGCCGTGCCACCCCTTAAAGTGTATCATTACACGTTTTCTTGACATCAATATTATATCATCAAATCTCTGTCAAAGGGTTAATTAACAGTTATTCCATGAAATCGAGTCGTACATGAGCCGATAGCCGACGAGGTGCGTAGCACTGAGTTGGCTATAAGCCATGTACGACGAGACTGAGTGGAATAACTGTTTTATTCTATCCACATTCACTGGATTTTGAGAAACAGAGCATTTTTTTTTTTAGTTTTTGTAAATTCGATAAATAAAAACTATTAAAAAAAAGTCATACAAAACAATTTCTGCTTAGAATGTAAACAGACCAGCAAAATGACCGGATCAATTTGTGAAAATGTGATAAGAATAATAATTCTTTAAAAATAAAAAAAGATACATTCTTACCATTGAATACTTTTATTCCCTATTTTGTTGCTTTTTTGTATGTTTTGGGGGTTTGTTTTCGAGTAGAATTTTTATTTTGTCCTCGGTTCAGCAACACACGATGCCATTTTTTTCCCTCTACTCATGGTATTGCTGGGTTTCACGTGACGTCACATCCGCCTCATTAATTATTCAAAACTTGAGCTGGTAGGCTACCAAAGCTCAGTTGACAAAGCGTTTGTACGGAGAAGGTGCATTGCTCACATGAAAAATACCTTACGCTTGCGTTGCTAGAACTGATCAAACCGTGAAACTGATAAAAGTTTCTTCAGGGTTCCCCATGAACTAATAAAAAAGGGTGAACAAACACAGGACTTCACAAAAAGACGTGGAGAAAGGTGGCTTTTCAGTGAACCTCTGACTGAAATTGAAGCGAGCCGAGTCGAAGCATGCTCGAGTTTGCAGTGATCACTTGGTGAAAGGTTTGTATTTCCCTCTCAGCTCTGGCCTTAGTGTTTTCCAAGTACTTTTCTTGCTATGTGTTGTTATTTTACGGTACTTTTTTTAGTAATGAAGCGCGAAAGTCCCCAGCTGTTTCTTTGTTTACTCCTCACAAAGTCCATATGCATGAAGGTCGCGACAAAATTCGGACCCAGCCGTACAGTTACAATGCGCCATGATCAATTCTCCGTCTTGTTTAACTAAGATCCAGGTCTTTAAAGGGGTTTCTGATGATCTTTGTGAATGATTTAGCTGAGCGATAAGAGCCAACACGAGTGAAAATCAAGCCAACTGTTGTTTGTTTACACTTCAACTTGCAGCGCTTCGTTGTAAAGATGCAAACGAAAAGCTTAAAAAATATATATACTCACACGGGCAAAAACAATCCAGGATTCATTCGGCAGCGACTTGATAGCGAGGTCCTTTACCCAGCCACATACAAAAAAGTCGTAAGCCTCCATACTCTTCCACGCTTTCATCTGTTTTGCGGTGTAGAAGGACGTCTGCAACACCAGATAGTTCGAGATGTCGGGGAACTCGGCTGAAGGGTAGTTTTCGAGATCGTATGATAAATTCTTCTTTCCCAGACTGTACGGGTTGATTCCACTGCACATAACAATCTTCTGAATATATCTAAAGCCAGCAGTGGCTTCTAGATTACGAGCGTACTCTGATAAGTTATCGCTAGTTGTTTGCACTATGGCAGCCTTTTAGACCACCAGCTATTTCATTTCCAGTAAAACCGCTAAGAAAAGTCACGTGACTGAAACCCAGCAATATGAGCTGATAGCCTAGTAGTAGAGTAGCCAATCAGAGTGCACGATTGCTCATATCCAGTGAATGTGGATAGAATAATCAGTGTTATAGGGTGGGATGAAGAGTATGTCACTAGCATGAAAGTAGAGCTACATTTCATTGTCTTTAAACTTTTCTTGTCTCTTCAGGCTTTCGTATTGTAGAATCACACCACAGGGCTGCATCACTTTGGCCTCACAGCTCCTTCCCCTACTTCCACACTTAAAAGTACTGGACCTGAGTGAGAACAGCTTGAGGCAGACAGGAATTCAACAACTAGCTAGTCATCTAAAGAATCCAGAGTGCAAACTTGAGATACTAAGGTCAGTATGTCTGCTGGTGATTTTGTAAATGAGGTTATTGATGGCCAAATGATGTCAGTCACAGCTTGCGCAACTGAACTTCTCGAAAGATCATGCTAGGGTTAGGGTTAAAGTGAATCAACTTTGTGGTTTAAATTCCAACTCCCAGACTGAAGGACTGCAGAGTTACTCCAGGAGGAAGTGAAGCACTAGCCTCGGCTCTGATCTTGAATCCGTCACACCTGAAAGAGCTCGATCTCCACTGGAACAATCCGGGAGACGACCCAGGTGTTGAGCAGCTGGCCACTGTCATGAAGGATCCACGTTCCAAGCTTGAAGTCTTATGGTTGGAATTTTCTTTCTACAGCTACAAAGCAAAGTTTTTTGACAAACCTGCACCTGATACATCATATAAATATCTGCTGTATGAATGAAACAATTTGCACTTTTTTTTGTTTCTTGTTCTTTTAGGTTAAGTTATGGCTTGCTCACTGAGAAATGTTGTGAGGCTCTCACTTCTGTTCTCAGATGCAGCTCCGCTTGTCTCAAAGCAGTGGACCTGAGCGGAAACTCAATACAGGACATGGGAGTGGAGCTGCTCTCTGCTGGCCTGAGAAGCCCACACTGTAAACTGGAGATACTCAGGTCACAGCTCAAATAACCCTTTCAGTTACCATCTGATGCACCCATTCTGTATTTAACTATAGTACATACTGTAGGTTCCCAAACTTGGGGATGCAGATGGGTTCTTGGAAGATTTTTACTGTGTGTTAATATGGAATATTTTACAGTAATAATGATCTCATCTCATCATCTCTAGCCGCTTTATCCTTCTACAGGGTCGCAGGCAAGCTGGAGCCTATCCCAGCTGACTACGGGCGAAAGGCGGGGTACACCCTGGACAAGTCGCCAGGTCATCACAGGGCTGACACATAGACACAGACAACCATTCACACTCACATTCACACCTACGCTCAATTTAGAGTCACCAGTTAACCTAACCTGCATGTCTTTGGACTGTGGGGGAAACCGGAGCACCCGGAGGAAACCCACGCGGACACGGGGAGAACATGCAAACTCCGCACAGAAAGGCCCTCGCCGGCCCCAGGGCTCGAACCCAGGACCTTCTTGCTGTGAGGCGACAGCGCTAACCACTACACCACCGTGCCGCCCAGTAATAATGATATTTTACTTAAACATCCATTAGGTATTTTGATGGTTAGGTTGTTTAAATATATTTCCACGGTTTGTAGGCAAAGACGTTTCTCATGTTTCTCGGTTCCCTTCGGGCTGTGGTCCACCATGGGTGATACCTGTGCTCCTCGCTGTGGATTGCCATGAGCTCGTTGCTTTTTTTGGCTTCAGGGTTGTCCAGGGCTCTGTACAGCGGTGTTTCTGTGCTTGGTCTGTTGTTCTGAGCGATGTTGCCTGGTGGTGTCGCGGTGGCTGTGCAGGCGGTGCGGGACATACCTTCGTGCACCTTTTGGTGGGATTGTGGGCGGCTATTGAGGTATTTCACCTGACGTCACAGGGTCACGTGACGCCCCGGTGTCCGCCATTTTGGACGGCAAGCTAGCTAATGTCAACAACAGTAGCTGGTATGTTACTGTAGCAATGCTTACGTTCAGTCATTTGGATGACTGTTAAAACCTTTCAGTCTCAAGTTTTTCCTTTACTGGATTTACTAGTTTACTGAGCTAGCGCGCGCCGGCCGGCCGGCTATCGCGCGCTAGCCCGGCCGGCAGGCTGGCCCGAGCGCGCTAGCTCAGTAAACTAGTAAATCCAGTAAAGGAAAAACTTGAGACTGAAAGGTTTTAACAGTCATCCAAATGACTGAACGTAAGCATTGCTACAGTAACATACCAGCTATGATGTTGTTGACATTAGCTAGTGCTAACAGCTAGTTGCTAATACACTGCTACAACTACACCGACCCTAATAATACAGTTCTTGGTCATTGCCTGGTAACAGCAAATTTATAACGGGCCATGTCTCAACAGACTAAGAAGTTATTTCAATGACATTTAATAACATTTTGTTTATCCTGAGGACCGAAAGTAAATGAAAATGTGAACAAACCTTAGCTGTAATTAGATGGCGACCACCGGCTCCAGGGACGACCCGCTGATGTAGGCATGTTACCCAGCCTGACACAAAATATTTGTAGGCATCTAAACTCTTAGACGCTTTCAGATCAATACCTGTGTATGGCGATGGGTTTTTAACGACATAGGTATACAGATCATGTGGGCCGAAGTCAGGTAAAGACGAGGGCTTCGTGTACTTCCGTACGTCAGTGAACAATCCTGGTGGAAGCAGGTAAACGTCGTTCTCTAAGCCTGCTAACCTCAATTTTTGCAAATACCTCTCCCTCTGCTCGCCCTGTAAATGCCCTACGTCGCTGGATAGTGAAGGTGTTTTCTGCATCTCGCTCCTTTTTCTTTTATGTTTTTCGTTTGTCGCCTTCCTCGCATTCAAACTGATTCGAGCCGTGACGTCCAAAATGGCAGCATCACATGACTTGGTCACATGAGTGAAATACCTCAATACCACTGGAGTTACATCCTGACCCTCTTTTGGTGGACTTTTTTTTTTTTTTGGAATTGTAGAGCAACCTTGGGTGTGACAAAGGCGCTATATAAGTTGAACTTATCATTTAACAGTTATTCCACGAAATCGAGTCAGACATGAGCTGATATTTGATGAGGCGTGTAGCGGCAAGTTGGCTATAAGCCATGTACGACGAGATTGAGTGGAATTATTGTTTTATTATGTCCACATTCACTGGATTTTGAGAAACAGAGCATTTTATTTTTATTTTTTGCAAATTCGATAAATAAAAACTTTATACAAAATGTCTGACAAAATCATTTCCGCTTTGAATGTAAACAAACCGGCGAAATGACAGGAGCAATTCTTGAAAAATAATAATAAAAAGATACATTCTTACCATCAAATACTTTCATTCCATATTTTGTTGCTTTTTTGCGGGTTTGTTTTTAAGTTGAGTTTTTCTTTCGTCCTCAGTTGGTTCAGCAACACGTGCCACCATTTTGTTTTTCTCTACTCGCGGTATATGAGCTGATATCCTAGTAGTAGAGTAGCCAATCAGAGCGCATGATTGCTCATATCTAGTGAATGTGAATAGAATAATATTATTTATTTTTCATGAGAATTTAAATCGGGTCCTTAAATTGGGGTACCAGGCAAAAGATTTTTAAGAACCATTGATTTAATATTGGGTGGCACGGTGGTGTAGTGGTTAGCGCTGTCGCCTCACAGCAAGAAGGTCCGGGTTCGAGCCCCGTGGCCGGCGAGGGCCTTTCTGTGCGGAGTTTGCATGTTCTCCCCGTGTCCGCGTGGGTTTCCTCCGGGTGCTCCGGTTTCCCCCACAGTCCAAAGACATGCAGGTTAGGTTAACTGGTGACTCTAAATTGAGCGTAGGTGTGAATGTGAGTGTGAATGGTTGTCTGTGTCTATGTGCAGCCCTGTGATGACCTGGCGACTTGTCCAGGGTGTACCCCGCCTTTCACCCGTAGTCAGCTGGGATAGGCTCCAGCTCGCCTGCGACCCTGTAGAAGGATAAAGCGGCTACAGATAATGAGATGAGATGATTTAATATTTATATCCAGTGTGATGCGAGTAGTATTTAGGCAAAAGGTTTTTTTCTGTGTCTGTCAGGCAGCAGAAGTGGATGCAGTTGCAAACTAGTGCTTTCACTGAAAACAGTGGAAAAAACAAATCCAAAACAAGAGACAAATGCAGAGTCAAAAAACATTAGATGATCAGCAAACTGGGGAAGCCATGGCCTAATGGTTAGAGGAGCAGTTTTGAGACTGAAAAGGTTGCTAGTTCAAGTCCCAGGATGAGCAGGAATGGCTGAAGTACCCTTGATACCTAACCCCCAACTGCTCCCCAGGTTGCTCTGAGTGCTAAATGTCGGTAATGTAAACTGAGCAAATTATTTTTAAAAAAACAGACTCGGGAGAGACTGCAAATGCTTGGCATGGCAAGATAAAAACACACTGACTGATACTTTGCATCATGTGGTTTGGAGACTGCTTACATTGTGTGTGGGGAAACAGTTGTACATTATTCGAAGTCAGGTGAGCTTGAACGTGCCCGTGAGGTGGTGTGCTGGGGAGTGTAGTCCTGAGCGGCCATGTTTGTTGGCCACGGTGTAACATGGGATTTGGAATTGGTTGCCAATTCTGGCATTGATGCAACAATATTCATAACTTGTCTTCATTGATAGACCACATTTGGATGAAGTAAAAAATTCTTTCTGCAGGTTGGCATGTTGTGGGATCACAGAAAAAGGAGCTGCAGCTTTGGCTTCTGCTCTTACTGCAAATCCTACAACCCTCAAAGACCTGGACCTGAGTGAGAACCTGGTTGGAGACGATGGACTGACAGCGCTTGCACATGTGATAGGGGGTTTTGAGTGCAGATTACACACACTCAGGTCAAGTGCGAAAGCATTCATCAATTTATTTATTTTTTTTACATTGGTGTGAAAGTTGTTGAAATGGGAAACTCCTCTGAACTTGTGTACACAGACTCAGACAGAGTGGAGTCACAGAAGACGGATGTGTTGCCCTTGCTTCAGCTCTGACTTTGAATCCGATCCATCTGCGAGAGCTGAACCTGGGAAACAACAAACTCACAGACGCCGGGATCAAATGTCTTTGCGATGTGCTGAACGCTGAAATTTTCCAATTAGAGTGCGAGCTTCACTGTGTCGTTTTAAGTCGTAGTTTTAAACGGTTAAGCAAAAATTATATTATATTATATTACACTCCTGATATGTTCTTTCTTCCTATTAGGCTGAATGACTGTTGCTTAACTGAGAGCTGTTGCGATTCACTGGCATCTGTTCTCCTGAAAAAATGCTCAAGTCTAAACGTATTGAATCTGGGAGGAAATCATTTGCAGGACTCAGGAGTGAAGACTCTTTGTGTCGGACTAGAAAGTCCAAACTGCAAACTGGAGATATTGAGGTAGTGTGTTGTTTAACAATAAGAATACAATGAGAAGAATGAAAGAAACATTTAAAAAGAAACCATGATGAATTACCAAAGTACAATTTCTCATTGTAGGCTGTTTAACTGCGGCGTCTCTGAGAAAAGCTGTGAATTTTTAGCATCAGTTCTGAGCGGAAAGTACTCCGTTTTAAAAGAACTGGACCTTAGCGGAAATAACCTTAAAGACACGGATACGAAGCTGCTGAACATCTTACTCGATGATCCAGGCTACAAACTCGATCAACTCAAGTAAGTATTCCTTTCTTAATGAATAAGACATTTAATTGGAAAAAGGAATAAGGGGGTGGTGCAGTGGTTAGCACTGTCGCCTCACAGCAAGAAGGTTCCAGGTTCAAACCTTTGAAACTCCTGTGTGGAGTTTGCATGTTCTCCCCATGTCTGTGTGGGTTTCCTCCGGGTGCTCCAGTTTCCCCCACAGTCCAAAGACATGCAGATTAGATAAAATATCCAGCTACTGGGGTTGCACAAGCTAGTGCATACTTAGTCCCGGTCCGAAGCCTGGATAGATTGGGGAGGGTTGCGTCAGGTGTAAAACCTATGCCAAATCAAATATGTGAAAAAAGATCTGCTGTGGCGACCCCTAATGGGAACAGCTGAAAGAAGAAGAAGAAGAGTGTGAAGTAAGGAATAAAATATTGGCATAAGATAAGCTATTCCTTTATTGATCCCCATGAGGGTAAATTCAAGGTGTTACAACAGCTCATTTACAGAGTAAAATATAGATAATTATTATCCATACAGGACACTTTTTCAATGTAATAAAAACATGTGTTCTATTCCCTTCGAGCAGGTTTCATTCATTTGGTTTGATAGCATGAAATATTGTTAGCATATCGCTTATCCTATGTGTATTGCATCACTCTACCCAATGGAGACGTTGAATATGGTTTACGATATTGCATAGTTGTCAAGACAACAAGATGTAAAACTTCTGTGCTAGTGAGCGACTGTGACAATTTGTAAAGAAACATGGCCGCCAGGTTTGCTTCGTTAAATATGTAAGATTTTGAGACAATTTTGAAAGAGAAAGACACATTGAATACCCAAAAGGAATGTGTATGTATAATAATAATAATATTGGCTGGCTTTTTTTCGTGGTCTATCAGATATATTCCATTCAGCGAGCATGATATTGAACGAGTCGTAGACAAGTAGCTGAATGGAATATATCTGATAGACCACGAAAAAAAGCCAGCCAATATTATTATTATACGTACACATTCTATTTTCCAGTTTTTCGATGTCCATTGGTTTGTTTTTTTCTGTAATCAGAAGGGAACCATCAAGGCCTTCTAGATGTTCAGAGAAGCCCAAACATATCAGCATTTCAAATGTTATATTTAATTTCTTTCATGCTTTCATAATTTCATTATAATTATTCTCTTCGGATTCTAATTCGACCTCATTTTCTATCAAATGTGCTTCAGAAATGAAAGGGTTACTGTCCTGAAAACATTAAAATCGAGTTCTCCAATGAGATCGTTTTGTTTATTGTCTCTAGGCTGAGAAGAGTTGAGAGCTGCTCACTCATTGGTTAGGACTTCATTGCAGGGACAGAAGGCCATGGCAGTGTCTGTTTATGCAGGAAGTAACAGATGAATTAACCAATCAGATTCTGATTTATAGTGGGAGGGACCAAATATTTATCACCCTCGGCCTTCTCGAAGGCCAACGCAAACTTAACCGCGAGTTGGCGCCGTCAGCGCAGCAGTGAAGTCACCTTCCAGCCGGTGTAGCGTTCATCAGTAGTGTTAGCGAATGCTAATAAAGCGGTCAAGTCAGTGCTATCGAGAGCTACAGGCTAACGACTGAGAAACCAAGATTTCTGTCTCCAGACTCTTCTTCCACGCTGCACGCTCGCTACAGTATTTTTCACTCAGACTTAAATATTCATTTCCCTGTGTAATTTACTGAGTTACTTTTAAAATCAACATCGACAGCTCCACACAACGGAGCGACCTGGCAGTCTGCTGCTAATCCCTTACAGAATCCTTTACCCTGTTGCTTTTTTGGTGTCTGGTTAAGTTTTGGCTGAGCTCAAGTCCCAGCTCTAACAGTAACACTTCGCCACTGCTTGTAAATATGCGTGAAGAATATCTAATGAAGTTTTGGGAGCCTTTCGGGAGTTCAACGTATCTTTAGTTTCAGTTTTCAGTTTATTTATTTCGTGCTTAATTATAGCATAGCTAATCCTAGCACTGGATTAGCCAAGACTTTCTCTTTCCCAGCGAACAAAGAAATGCTTGTGTGCATGTGCAGCAGAAAACTCTCTCACTGAATACTCGCATCAGCTCCGACATGTGACGTCATGTTGTCTTGACAACCATGCAATATTGTAAACCGTATTCAACGCTCGTTCTCCATCGGGTAGAGTGACGTAATACACGTAGGATAAGCGATATGCTAACAATATTGCACGTGATCAAACCAAATGAATGAAATCTGCTAGAAGGGAATAGAACACATGCTTTTATTCCATCAAAAAAGTGTCCTGTATGTATAATAATACTGTATAAACTTGTGATTTGTCTTGCAGCGGCACTACAGAAAATGAATCATCGTCTGACCAATCAGATTCGAGAATTTTATCGTACTATAATAGAAGTTCTTTTAATTGACATCTTTTTGTCAACAAGAAAAATGACCATGTTGGTGTTTTATCTCATTATCTCTAGCCGCTTTATCCTGTTCTACAGGGTCGCAGGCGAGCTGGAGCCTATCCCAGCTGACTACGGGCGAAAGGCGGGGTTCACCCTGGACAAGTCGCCAGATCATCACAGGGCTGACACATAGACACAGACAACCATTCACACTCACATTCACACCTACGCTCAATTTAGAGTCACCAGTTAACCTAACCTGCATGTCTTTGGACTGTGGGGGAAACCGGAGCACCCGGAGGAAACCCACGCGGACATGGGGAGAACATGCAAACTCCGCACAGAAAGGCCCTCGCCGGCCACGGGGCTCGAACCCGGACCTTCTTGCTGTGAGGCAACAGCGCTAACCACTACACCGCCGTGCCGCCCTGTTGGTGTTTTAATTTATTTTAATTTTTAAGGATTTGTTTCAGTGATGTTCATAAATATATTTTGTTTTCACAGTTTATACTGAACAACCCAAGGGATGTCGTCATGCTGCAATAAAGAGAAACATGGTCATAGTAGGTTGCCCTACCTGACAGCAAACAACCTGCGGTCATTTCGGAGCTGTCACCAGATTAATTCGTTATATTTATTTAATATTTATTTCGTATTCTTATTTTGTTGCACTTTTTGAGTGACGTTATACTGCGTATGGCACTCAGATTTTCTTGTTTCTTGAAGGAACTCCTTTAATCACTCCTGTGTTTACAGTTGCAGGAACTGGACTGCTGTTTGTGCAGTAAACTGAGATGCAACGTGATCAGTTATGGTCAGATTTTTTTAAATGACTTTACATTGAGTTGTATTAACAACCTGACTAATAAACATTAAACAAAATAACCTATTCACAAATAAACATTGCGGCAGATATCTGTATGTCTGTATGTCAAATGTTACTTTTGAAGCTTGAAAACAACCTGTTTAATTGCATATATACCTCTGTGTGTATGTGTATAGTGCTCTCCACAATTATTGGCACCCCTGCATTTAATACTTTGTACAACCTCCCTTTGCCAGTAAAACAGCACTGAGTCTCTCCTACACTGGTGCTTGAAAGTTTGTGAACCCTTTAGAATTTTCTATATTTCTGCATAAATATGACCTAAAACATCATCGGATTTTCACACAAAGTCATAAAAGTAGATAAAGAGAACCCAGTTAAACAAATGAGACAAAAATATTATACTTGGTCATTTATTTATTGAGGAAAATGATCCAATATTACATATCATGAGTGGCAAAAGTATGTGAACCTCTAGGATTAGCAGTTAACTTGCAGGTGAAATTAGAGTCCGGTGTTTTCAATCAATGGGATGACAATCAGTTGTGAGTGGGCGCCCTGTTTTATTTAAAGAACAGGGATCTATCAAAGTCTGATCTTCACAACACATGTTTGTGGAAGTGTATCATGGCACGAACAAAGGAGATTTCTGAGGACCTCAGAAAAAGCGTTGTTGATGCTCATCAGGCTGGAAAAGGTTACAAAACCATCTCTAAAGAGTTTGGACTCCACCAATCCACAGTCAGACAGATTGTGTACAAATGGAGGAAGTTCAAGACCATTGTTACCCTACTCAGGAGTGGTCAACCAACAAAGATCACTCCAAGAGCAAGGCTTGTAATAGTCGGCGAGGTCACAAAGGACCCCAGGGTAACTTCTAAGCAACTGAAGGCCTCTCTCACATTGGCTAATGTTAATGTTCATGAGTCCACCATCAGGAGAACACTGAACAATGACGGTGTGCATGGCAGGGTTGCAAGGAGAAAGTCACTGCTCTCCAAAAAGAACATTGCTGCTCATCTGCAGTTTGCTAAAGATCACATGGACAAGCCAGAAGGCTATTGGAAAAATGTTTTGTGGACGGATGAGACCAAAATAGAACTTTTTGGTTTAAATGAGAAGCGTTATGTTCGGAGAAAGGAAAACACTGCATTCCAGCATAAGAACCTTATCCCATCTGCGAAACATGGTGGTGGTAGTATCATGGTTTGGGCCTGTTTTGCTGCATCTGGGCCAGGATGGCTTGCCATCATTGATGGAGCAATGAATTCTGAATTATACCAGCGAATTCTAAAGGAAAATGTCAGGACATCTGTCCATGAACTGAATCTCAAGAGAAGGTGGGTCATGCAGCAAGACAACGACCCTAAGCACACAAGTTGTTCTACCAAAGAATGGATAAAGAAGAATAAAGTTAATGTTTTGGAATGGCCAAGTCAAAGTCCTGACCTTAATCCAATGGAAATGTTGTGGAAGGACCTGAAGTGAGCAGTTCATGTGAGGAAACCCACCAACATCCCAGAGTTGAAGCTGTTCTGTATGGAGGAACGGGCTAAAATTCCTCCAAGCCGGTGTGCAGGACTGATCAACAGTTACCGCAAACGTTTAGTTGCAGTTATTGCTGCACAAGGGGGTCACACCAGATACTGAAAGCAAAGGTTCACATACTTTTGCCACTCACAGATATGTAATATTGGATCATTTTCCTCAATAAATAAATGACCAAGTATAATATTTTTGTCTCATTTGTTTAACTGGGTTCTCTTTATCTACTTTTAGGACTTGTGTGAAAATCTGATGATGTTTTAGGTCATATTTATGCAGAAATATAGAAAATTCTAAAGGGTTCACAAACTTTCAAGCACCACTGTATAAAATTTCATAAAGTTGGAGATACAGAGCAGGGCATCAGAGACCATTCCTCTTTACACAATCTCTCCCGTTCATCCAGGCTCCTCGACCCTCTCTTGTGCTCTCTCCTCCACTTTAGCTCATCCCACAGGTTAACAGAAATTCCACCAATTACCTTTAGACAAGGCACACTTTTTTTTTTTTAAACTGCATAATTCCATATATTTTCCAGCTGTTATTTCATAGTTTTGATGTCTTAGTCAAAATGCAGAAAAACCTATCAATAAGCAGGTGTGTCCAAACATTTGACTGGTACTGTGTGCATGTTCATCAATGTCAAATTCTTCACACCAAACCTTAATGGACTCACTTTGTGCACAAGCACATCGTCATGCTGGAACATGTTTGGGTCTCTTTAGTTTCACTTAAAGGTAGACGGCCTTTCAGATTTTAAGCCAAGGTCATAAAAAGAATTTTCCCGACACCCAATTATTTTTGTTTAAAGGACCGAAAGCTACTGAATTCGAATCACAGGCTTTCAATTTTATTAGATTTTTTCAAAAAATAGAACAATTAATGAATTTAAAGTCACATGGCCCTAAATTCTCCGCTATTTTTTCCTGCTTCACCATGACCCAATTCAAGATACTACATCATGCATCACATGGTGGGTTTTCCCGTTCACGCAAGGCATTGTGGGATACAAATCTTTAACAGGAGAGAAAAATGGAGGACGTGAGTGTGAATGAAACGTGAAAGACCGACTACAGTAATGGAAAGAAAGCAAGAAGAGACATTATGTTATATACGAAGGAAAGGAAACGCAGGATCAAACTAATAAATATGGGCGCTCAGCGAGCACCTCGGTGTGATCAGCTGTTCGTTTAGCGACAGAATGATGGAACTGTCAGTGCACGCTCAAAGGGAAACCTGTAGATGCCAGCTGCCGTAAAACCCAAAAGAAGGTGGTAAACCTGCGCATGCGCACACGGAAGCGAGTGAGTGATTTCATGCACATTTGCTAGGGAATCCCCGTGAGATATTACAGAAATAAACATACATCACAATTACCAAATTTCAGAGGGAACTAAATTCCACCGATTTTATGAAATTGAAAGGCCGTCTAGCTTTAAGGGAAATTCTAATGTTGCATCATGCAGAGACATCTTATTGGCCCATGTGTGCGTGATGGTCAGGGGTCCTTTTGGTGACGATTTGGATGCAATTACTTCCCCCCCAACAGTCAGTTTGGAATATTGCAGGAACAGCGCCAATAAAACCAATAATTTATATCCTAGACCAGAATCTGTTTTAATTACACATTTAATCTACCACCGTGATTGGACTAATTGTTTTCTCAGAAAGAAACAGAACAAACTTAAAATAAGTCCATAGGCATGTATTTACACAACAGATCAAGGTAACAGTCAAACAGAAATAACATACAAACACAAATAGGGGCACAACAGACAATCATTTCAGAAAAATTGTATAAAAAAAAGTGTGGAAAAATATATCCAGACATCAAACTGTGTTTGTATCTACACTGGATATTATCACACCACTCTGCATTTTCATGGAGGTGGGCGAGATGATGTGAGATCTTGTTCCCTTAGTAAACTGCATTATAGAAGTCCTTTTCTTTCTCTGTGGTCCTTGTGTGGAACAGTTATTTACCGAAAGCCAAAAACTTCACCAGTAGAAAGTTTTAGTAAGAAAACTGGCGGCTGAGCTCAGCCAGCTTCCACTGGCATCCTGTTTGGCAGCATTGCGGGACACGGCGCGATCGGTCGTCTTCTCGGGACTCTCGTCTTCTGGTAGATAATCTGGCAGGTGGTGATTCTCCTCTATGTGCGTGTCTGTAGTGCTGAGAGGGATGAAAACCTGCAGCATCAAAGGAGGTCAGTTATTGGTGACAGGTTAAGAACAATTATTCTATCCGCATTCACTAGTTACAGTGGGGCAAAAAAGTATTTAGTCAGTCACCAATTGTGCAAGTTCTCCCACTTAAAAAGATGAGAGAGGCCTGTAATTTTCATCATAGGTACACTTCAGCTATGAGAGACAGAATGGGGGGAAAGAATCCAGGAAATCACATTGTAGGATTTTTAAAGAATTTATTTGCAAATTATGGTGGAAAATAAGTATCTGGTCAAATTCAGAACAGCACAAATAATGTACAAAGCAAGAAATAATCTATTACCGAAAAATATACAAGGAATGTTTAGTGAGAGAGAGGGGGGATATAATCTAAGGGGAGACCTAAAATTTAAAAAACCAAAGGTTAGAACAAATATGAAAAGCATGTGCGTATCAAGCTGTGGGGTGACTTTATGGAACAGACTGGAGACAGAAATAAAACAAAAGTGCAAATATAAATCTGTTTAAAAAAAAAAGGTACAAAAAATATTTTTAAATAAGTATATTGAAGAGGAAGTATGTTAATGGAGGATGATGAGGGATAAATAGAATAGGGTTGATTGTTATATTAGAACTAACTTAGTATATGGTATATATTTATTTATGGGGATAGATATCTTCATATTTTCAGGGATAGGTATGTAGTAGATATTTATTTTTGTAATTATATATTTATATAGATATTTATGAAGGGTATATATGGAATGAAGTATATATTTAATTTTGTAACTAAATATTTATATAGATATTTATGAAGTGTATATATATATATATATATATATATATATATATATATATATATATATATATGGTATGTAGTATATATTTATTTTTGTAATTATATATTTATATGGATAATCATGAAGTGTATATATGGTATATATTTTTATAGGTGCATTAATGTAGTTTGGATTTCGGGGTAGTTAAAAAGGGGTGGGAAATTAAAAAAAAAAAAAAAAAGTATTGTACTTCTTCCCACTACTTTTTCGAACAATGTGCGGTGTATTGTAATGTCTTAGCTTATGTTATTTTATTTATTCTTTTTTTTGTCACTTTTTTTCATTTTCTTTCTTTTGTATGTACAAATAGTTACATACATTTTTATACATGTTCGAAATGTTCGAAATAAATAAATTCATTCATTCAAGTATTTGGTCAATAACAAAAGTTCATCTCAGTACTTTGTTATATACCCTTTGTTGGCAATGACAGAGGTCAAACGTTTTCTGTAAGTCTTCACAAGGTTTTCACACACTGTTGCTGGTATTTTGGCCCATTCCTCCATGCAGATCTCCTCTAGAGCAGTGATGTTTTGGGGCGGTCGCTGGGCAACACGGACTTTCAACTCCCTCCAAAGATTTTCTATGGGGTTGAGATCTGGAGACTGGCTAGGCCACTCCAGGACCTTGAAATGCTTCTTACGAAGCCACTCCTTCGTTGCCCGGGCGGTGTGTTTGGGATCATTGTCATGCTGAAAGACCCAGCCACGTTTCATCTTCAATGCCCTTGCTGACGGAAGGTTTTCACTCAAAATCTCACGATACATGGCCCCATTCATTCTTTCCTTTACACGGATCAGTCGTCCTGGTTCCTTTGCAGAAAAACAGCCCCAAAGCATGATGTTTCCACCCCCATGCTTCACAGTAGGTATGGTGTTCTTTGGATGCAACTCAGCATTCTTTCTCCTCCAAACACGACAAGTTGAGTTTTTACCAAAAAGTTCTATTTTGGTTTCATCTGACCATATGCCATTCTCCCAATCCTCTTCTGGATCATCCAAATGCTCTCTAGCAAACTTCAGACGGGCCTGGACATGTACTGGCTTAAGCAGGGGGACACGTCTGGCACTGCAGGATTTGAGTCCCTGGCGGCGTAGTGTGTTACTGATGGTAGCCTTTGTTACTTTGGTCCCAGCTCTCTGCAGGTCATTCACTAGGTCCCCCCGTGTGGTTCTGGGATTTTTGCTCACCGTTCTTGTGATCATTTTGACCCCACGGGGTGAGATCTTGCATGGAGCCCCAGATCGAGGGAGATTATCAGTGGTCTTGTATGTTTTCCATTTTCTAATAATTGCTCCCACAGTTGATTTCTTCACACCAAGCTGCTTACCTATTGCAGATTCAGTCTTCCCAGCCTGGTGCAGGTCTACAATTTTGTTTCTGGTGTCCTTTGACAGCTCTTTGGTCTTGGCCATAGTGGAGTTTGGAGTGTGACTGTTTGAGGTTGTGGACAGGTGTCTTTTATACTGATAACGAGTTCAAACAGGTGCCATTAATACAGGTAACGAGTGGAGGACAGAGGAGCCTCTTAAAGAAGTTGTTACAGGTCTGTGAGAGCCAGAAATCTTGCTTGTTTGTAGGTGACCAAATACTTATTTTACCGAGGAATTTACCAATTAATTCATTAAAAATCCTACAATGTGATTTCCTGGATTCTTTCCCCCCATTCTGTCTCTCATAGTTGAAGTGAACCTATGATGAAAATTACAGGCCTCTCATCTTTTTAAGTGGGAGAACTTGCACAATTGGTGACTGACTAAATACTTTTTTGCCCCACTGTATGAGCAATTGCATGCTCTGATTGGCTACTCTACTACTAGGATATCAGCTCATATACCGTCCCTGTGTCTGAAATCGCTCACTACTTGCACTATATAGTGAATTACTACATAGAGGACTATAAACTTAGCTCATTGGTAAACAAAAACGCTTTCAGACACTAGTCCGTGGCGCTAGTATTTACGTCATTACTGTCACACAATTAAAACGTGCCAGATCAGGCGGCTGGTGGGTTTCAAAATAATAAATACGTGTGTGTTTTTGTGATAAATCCATTTTATACTGAGCGCATTTCCCACATTAATCAATACAAAGTACTTGCAGCTTTCAGTTCTTTTAAATCAAGGCTGAATACTTTTCTTCTTTGCCGCTGCCTTTTATTAAATCAAATTTGAGACTTAATTTGATTTCTTTCAGCATGACCGCAATGCATGATGGGATATATTGCTTGGTTAGTGACCATCGGCTGTTCACTACTTTTCGTGATGCATTGTGGGATACTTTGAGTGCACTATACAGGGTGTAATAATCCTCACTACCATTTCAGACAGCACTACAAAATGGCGTCCTCACTATATAGTGCCCTATATAGTGAGTAGGGAGCGAATTTGGACAGAGGTAGTGAGTAGAGAAAAACAAAATGGCGGCACGTGTTGCTGAACCAACCGAGGATGAAATAAAAACTACTCGAAAACAAAGCCACCCCCCCAAAAGGCAGCAAAATATACAATGAAAGTATTTAAATGGTAAGAACGCATCTGTTTTAAATTTTTCAAGAATTATTGCATTTTCACAAATCGCTCCTGTCATTTCGCCGGTTTATTTACATTCTTCATCTTTAAGCATTAAAATTTGTTGAATTTTTTTTTAACCTGGTTCAAAATCTCAAAGAAGTTTGAAAATGACAGAACTGAAATGTCCAAGGAAGAATTAAATGTCTAAAGCCTAAAAATTCTATTCCTTGGCACGACAGCAAGACCTTTCTACAAAAAAATAACACTAAAGTCAATTTGTGCAGCCACTGATGGGTTTTTAAGAAGTCCACCTGAATGAAAATGACTGTCAGATGTTTTGTATAAAGTTTTATTTATCGAATTTGCAAAAAATAAGTGATCTGTTTCTCAAAATCCAGTGAATGTGGATAGAAAAAAGTTATTCCACTCTACTGAGTCATACATGACTTATAGCCGACTACAAGCTCATGCATGACTCGATTTCGTGGAATAATAATTGTTAAATAATGTCGTGTTCATCACTTTCACTGTTAAATAAAAATATAATGTAAACCATTGGACAGCTTGGAAACGTGAACCAAAGGACTGGGAGGGATGTTTAGCTGATTATTTGAACCAAAAGTGTCCAGTTTAGAATTAAGGCGCAAATACACACACACAAAAAAAACACATAGGTAGTCATCAACTTATGACCGATCGACTTTACGACTGTCTGGTTATGACTGGTAAGTGTTTCCCAGCTGAGCGTACGACAGTTTCCGCCCCAGCTCCCGGCACATGCGCAGTCTCTCTCTCGCGCCCTCCGTCATACAGTTTCCACCCCAGCTCCTGGTTTATGAAACGAGCAAATCCTCCCGCCAGCCCGAGCGCTGCAACAGCTGATGATGTAGACGACCCACAGCTAAGCACCAGTGATGCCAGCGGTCACTAAATTTTGTATTTTGCTATGTTTTACATTTGTATTTTGGTATGTTTCAAACTAAAATGTTTTCTATTTTTCACACCTGTATTTCGTATTTTTTGTTTTGCACATATTAAACGAATTGTACTGTACGCAGTGCCGTACGCAGTGTTTGACTTAAACCAAATAATGAGCCAAGGGAATGAAATAAGAAAATGTTGATAAAATAAGACTAAGATGATTACAATATCATTACACATCACAATATACTTACGTTCATTTAACACAGGCCGACTTACGACCAGATCGGTTTGCGACCGGTCAGTCGTAACCAAACGCAGTCGTAAGTCGACGACTACCTGTACAATACACACATTACATTCTAGTGCAGGGTTTCTGAACTACATTCTTGGTAACCTACTGTTCTGCACAGTAGGGAAACATCTGACTAAGCATGGTAGGGATTCTCCAGGAGTGAAGTTTAGAAACCTTGCAGCACACACAGATCATCCGACCCACAGCACCTACCTCCTCTCCACTCTCATTCTTCACCACCTGCTCAGCTGAAAGCACTTTCGTGGCAGCAATGGCCGACGCCAGACTCTAAACGGGAGACAAGGTGTACGGATTTAAAGAGGAACACGCCCATGATCTGGATCTGACAGCACACAGTTTCAGCTCAGGGTAATTGAGAAGTGGATGGATCTACCTCGGTGGGCAGGTCTGCACGCACACGCACTGTGCATCTCTTCATAGCCATCTGGAAAGTGAAGCTGATGACTCCTTTCACCTTTAAAAGAGCGTCTTCACAAACACCTCGCTGATCCTGTCCCGTTATACAGTACATCACAGACAAAATTAACATGCTGTATGTATACTTCTAAAACTTCCAGCCTTGTTTTCACATTACGTCATTGTTTATTACATTTATACTTGACAATATGTTAATAGCTCTAATGAGAACGTTTGTTCACGTGCTTTATAAATATAACGGTACAGAGGATGTATCTACACTGTCCTGTTTATTAAACAGCGAAGAAGACCGCCTCTGGTAGATGTTTTTTCAGTATTCTCAGCAAAACAGCGACACTGACGTGGTGAAGTGTGCGGCGTTCGTGCAAGTGCATCCCTCTTACAGTAATGCTTTTATGGCTGAGGACTACAGTTGACTTGCTGACTTTAGGACTGCAGTTGTCATGAGCAGTTTTGCACTCAAGTTTCCATCAATGAAGAGTTTATAACATCAACGAAACTGACTTCATGTTAAAACTGTTAATGTTGTCTGTTGTTGCCCAAATGAGGATGGGTTCCCTTTTGAGTCTGGCTCCTCTCGAGGTTTCTTCCTCATGTCATCTGAGGGAGTTTTTCCTTGCCACCCTCGCCATAGGCTTGCTCATTGGGGATAGATTAGGGATAAAACTAGCTCATGTTTTAAGTTGTTCAAATTCTGTAAAGCTACTTTGCGACAATGTTTATTGTTAAAAGCGCTACTGACCCATCCCACGTGACGTCACGACAAATGCGGCTGCCATTTTGGACATGACCTACCGGTAGTCTACCACAGCCAACAACGAGGAACGACGGTGAAGCATCGAAAGGAATATAGCCATCAAAGAAAGTTTTTACTTTCAGCAAGACTTCCATCATGCCATTATATTGTTGTGCACCTGGATGTAGTAACCATCAACACACAAGGCAAGATTTATCATTTTATCGGATCCCGACAGATGCTGACCGACGGAGAAGATGGATGGTCTCTAAAATATTGGCAAAATGATGTTTATTGACATAACAATCGTGTGTAACGGGAAGCATTTGCATATCCGAAGTGTTGTGTTTACATCAAAGATAAAATAAACCGATATGACGACTGCTGCTGCCAGGTTGGGGACACAAACTAGTAGAAAGGAAGTGTGCCAACAGTCTTCCTTTGTGGTCAATTCTGCTTTAAGATAAGATGCATTTAATTATTCGTCTGCTGTGGGTTTGGAATCGGCAGCCTGACCGATTCGTTCATGTTTGTGGTGCCATTTGTTTGTTGACGCGTGTTGAAATGGAAGATTGGTTGTTGACATGATTTCCAGTGATGCTTTGGTGCTGCTGTGGATCAGATGTGTTGAGTAGCCTGACTGTTTTTTTTTTCTTGCGTGTGGTATCATTGTTGACGCGAGGTTGTTTTTTGAACATGCCAACGCGGACACGATTTCCCCTGATGAGTTATGACTTCAGACGCGATGCGTGTGTGGAGTCCGCATGATATGTGCGTAAGATAGGCTTCTCATGTGTTTGGAGATCCGCGCTCTGAGAAAAGTGCAAGCACCCCCCCCAAGAGAAAAAAAGGGACCCCCCCGAAAATATCGGCATAGTTCAAACACTGGGTTGGAGAAAGTAATGGCAAATAGTGAGTGCACAAACCATAGAAGGTAAACTGTACACAGCGCCAGGGCAGTGTGATGGTATGTCTACTTTTAGATTGTGTTAGCTTATCAATAAACACACTCGTCACTCGACGAGTTTCACGTCTTTACGACGGATACTTAAATGTGTGTTAGGTATTATTGTTGCAGTCTAAGCAGTCATTGTAGCAGCTAGATGAGCGAGAACCGAAAGGGTCTGTGCCATAAACCGTTATTTCTTCATGTCCAAAATGGCGGTCGCGCTTACGAAGGTCACGTGAGTGGGAAGGGTCAATACAAATAAACTTGACATCAGCAGGTTTAAAATGCTGTACAATTACTGGTTGTTTAATTCGAAACATTATCATTTCTGTTCACTTTATAGACGCCAAGCTTGACACGAGAACTAATCTTTTAGCAATTTGCGTTACTCCTCTCTCAATTTCATTAGCATCAGTTTTCACAATTTGTGCCACTTTTGTGAAGAGACCGTCGTAGTAAATCCATAACACCACATGCACAGACTTATATCAACACACATACCGTCCCGTCCAAACCCTGGATGTGCAGCGTGACCGTTTTGGCCTTTTTATTGGAACTGTTGATGAAGAATTGAGGTTTATTTCTTCTCATTGGTTGCACGGGAGTTCTGGGAGTTTCCATCCTCACTGGAGCACTCAATATTTCATATAACTCTTTAGCAAGGTCTGTGATGTCAGTACTCAGTTCACTCCTATGTGAAAGAATGAAAATTGTACAAGCAAATCCAGCCACAATTTAACTTTAAAAATTAAAAAAAAAAAAAAAAAAATTCAGTGAGCAACAGCAGAACTGAGACTTACTTTCCCATCAGCATCTCCAGGGTCACCATCATGCCGAGTTCATTCTTAATGGAATTGATGTTTTGAGGAGATTCTGCCAGGTACCTCAGGGTCTGAGGACATGCCACATTTATTAAAAGGGGGAAAAACGGAGGAAAAAAAACCCTCACAATATGCATGTTTTCACCAAAAAACTTCCAAACACACATGCGTTAATCAGGATAACTGGGGTGTTCCATACATTCTCTGTTCATGATACATTACTGTAGTTCACACGGAGTATGTTTTTCAAAGGCTTGTTTAAAAAAAAAAAAGTTAAACCAGACAGACACATACCTGCAGAGCAGCAAACATTACTTGAGGATCTTTGTGGTCTAGGAACAACACAAGACCAGGTAAACACCCCGCATCGTTCGCTATAGCCTCCCGATTCTGAGGCTCAGACGCCAGATCCCTCAGCTGGACTACTACTGACATTGCATCCATCATCTTGCTGGCTGGATTAGACAACAGACCAGATTGGAAACAAGACAATCGGCCTCTCTGAGTGGTCCATTTATTTATTTATTACTAAATATGCACATTAGGTACAAATTCTACTCTATAAGCCTCACATTAAAAAGGCACATTTAGCTTTGTAATTTGTACTTATTCAGTCCTCTCATTTCAAACAATCACACATCGTATCAACATCCATCTTTGGTAATTTATACACCATGAACATTTTCATGCATCTTGAATCCACCAGTCCACATGTGATTAAATTTCCTGTCCAAGTGCTCTTTTTTTTTTTAATGACATCAGGAACATCACATGCACCCTTGTGTACTCCTCTGACCCTCCCGACCTGCCCGACTCATCCTGATACTCTACTTCTGCATTTGTGACTCACTTTCAGCTGCTGTGGCTCAAAGATTTTCACTTCCCAAAAAAGTCTTACCCTTGCCTTAGTGGATAATCTAATCTGGATACTACAAATGTGTACACTGATTGAGCTGCTGCGGTGATCACAGACTGTCCGTTGCTCATCCCAGAATTATTTTTCCTAATATGATTACTCATACTGAACATCCTTTTAACATATTTACTGTTTGTCTTTGTGCGTCTACACCTGTATGTATGTCGTAATGAATTATAATCCACTATCCAGAATTAAATCAGATTCAGCTTTTCAGTCATTGAGCCGAGTACAAGTACAAAGCCAATGAAATACAGGGGACATCTAACCAGAAGGGCAAAATATCAAGTCATATTAAATGTTAAGTATAAGAAACAATTGAGGTAGGGTGGCAATAAAGTGCCAGGGACATATGCAAATGGATTGTTCTCAACAAAAGGAGAAGATGGGTTTGCGTTTGAGTTAAGACTTCCTCATTTCACTGAATTTTTCCAAGCCACGTCACCTTCGGCTTACTCATTATATATTATAAATACACCATCTGCCCAAAGGTTGATAGACACCTGCCTATCACATCCATATGTTTCTTGAACATCCGATTCCAGCTTTAGTCCCGCTTGGCTGTAATAATAACCTCAACTCTTCTGGGAAGGCTTTCTGCTAGATTTGGGAGTGTGGCTGTGTGTTCATTCAGCCAGAAGAGCATTAGTGAGGTCAGGCAAGTTGAGATGTCAAGGAGGTCTGGAGTGCACTCAGTGTTCTAGTTCATCCCAAAGGGGTTCAATGGGGGTTGAGTTCAGTCAGGGCTCTGTGCAGGATACTCAGGTTCTCGCAAACCATATCAAGTACATGGAGCGTGCTTTATGTACAGGAGCACTGTCATGTTGGAACAGGTTTGGGCCTTTTGGTTCCAGTGAAGGGAAATGTTAATGCTACAGAATATAAATTGTGTGCTCCAACTTTCTGGCAACAGTTTACAGAAGAACCACATGTGTGATGATCAGGTGTCCACAAACTTTTGGTCACGCAGTGACCTGATTTCTGTAAATGTCGAATGTTAAAGCAATATATAAATAGATTAAAACTGAGTATGAGCGATCAGATCACCTGAGATAGATGAGAACATCAAGAGATTTAAAAAAAAAAAAGGGGGGGGGGGGGGGGGGGGGAAGAGTGTCTAAACTCAGAACAAAGCCTTTGCTGAATTTCTGACCATTATAAAAACAGCTTTGCTAAATTCCATACTTACCTCCCAGACTTGTCAGGTGACAACTTTTTGTTTTGCAAGGTGTGTTTAAAAAAGTAGATAAAAAAAACTGAACGCTTGTGCAAATGTTAGTTCACACTAATAATATATTCATGCCAGGACAATAACCTCTTCCTAAACGTCAGCAAGGCATAGGAGTCGATTGTGGACTTCTGCACAAAGCAGGGGAGGAACTACGAGCCCCTCAACATCAACGGGACCCCAGTGGAGAGAGCACCTGGTACCTGGGTGTTCACATCACGCAAGACCCGTCATGGTCTTGCCACATCGACATCCTGGTTAAGGCTGCCCACCAGTGTCTGTTCCATCCAAGACAACTCAGAAACTTCTGTCTTCCACCAAGGAACTTTCACTCCTGCACCATCAAGAACATCATGAATGGGAAAGATCTCCACCTGGTTTGGGAACAGCACCAAGCAGGACAGAAGGGCTCTCCAAAGAAAGGTTCGATCAGCCGAGCGCATCATCCACACCGAGCTCCCTGACCTGCAATACATCTACACCAAGCGGTGCCGGACCAAAGTCAGGAAGATAATGAAGAACCTCAGCCATCCCAAACATGGACTCTTCTGTCTGGTGAAGTCGGCGAAGCACTTTAAAGTGCATATCCTGGACCAAGTTCGTGGTTTTTTTTATATGAAAGTATGTCCCTTTACACACTCATCCAGAAGGGTAATTTTGCACAAGCCCATCTGTCTACAGCAGAAAAAAATAAAATAATAAAACGCGTCTGGAAAAATCCCGAGGGAGTCTGGAGCCAGATTTGTGACGTCACCTGCGGAAGCGCCAGCAGGCTGAGAGAGCTCGCGTGGATTCCGTGCACAGTCCATGTCGACCAAGTTTAGCAGTGAGCGATTTT
The DNA here is from genome assembly GCF_027579695.1 of Neoarius graeffei. NCBI lineage: Eukaryota > Metazoa > Chordata > Actinopteri > Siluriformes > Ariidae > Neoarius > Neoarius graeffei. The sequence goes on along the minus strand of NC_083581.1, from coordinate 76,539,815 downwards.
GCATTGAAATATGGAATTGTTACCTGAGCTTCTAAACCCATGGATTCATGCATCAATGCTCATCTATTCATTGTTACATAAATCATATTTTTTCTAATTACTATTATGTATTTATACATTTCTTCATTTAGAAGAGTACTGGCTACTGTAGGAGAAAGATTTCATAAGCTACACACATGGAATCGGCTAAGCAGGGTTGTATATATATTTAATGTGTTTGACGGGTCCCAAGATCTCAAGCCCCGACACGCCGTATATCCCTTGATACATGTGAAGTAAGTATTATCGCCCAGCACGTTCGTGTTGTTTACTTTCGTGTGTGTCAATAACTAACATTATCCATGTACCACACAAACACAGGAACACCTAATTTAGAGTATAGTCTCTTTCATTTCTTACCCTGGCAACAGTCGACTTGTGAATTGCCGATTTTCTTGGTCTTTTTCTCAGCTCTGCTTTGGTACTTGGCTCCCGGGTGCCTCGCACGAAGCGCTCCCATTTCCCTCTCATTGTCCGGTCTTTTGGAAAACGATGAGTACTAATCCCATCAAGATTGGTGTTGCTACACCCTCCTACGATACATCTGTTAACCATTTTAATAATTACGTGGTAACGTTGAAGAAATTTGCAGTTTCTCATAAACAAACCAGCACTGACGTAGGATTCAGAGGGAGGCGTCCCGCACGCGACGTCACGAAAATCAGTGTTTCCTGGGAAATCCAAATGCCAAGTTTTTTCAGAGGTGGACGAATTCGCCTCAAATGGCTGGATTTCAACTGAATTTTTCTGGTATTGCGCAAGGTAAAAAAAAAAAAAAAAATTGCACAAAATGCAAAATGTGACCGATAGTTGACCAAAGTTTAATATAAAATAGGAGAAATTACATTGATCTTGTGCCTGAATTTACCCGTGATATGCACTTTAAGGGGGCGGCACGGTGGTGTGGTGGTTAGTGCTGTCGCCTCACAGCAACAAGGTCCGGGTTCGAGCCCCGTGGCTGGCGAGGGCCTTTCTGTGCGGAGTTTGGATGTTCTCCACGTGGGTTTCCTCCGGGTGCTCCGGTTTCCTCCACAGTCCAAAGACATGCAGGTTAGGTTAACTGGTGACTCTAAATTGAGCGTAGGTGTGAATGTGAGTGTGAATGGTTGTCTGTGTCTATGTGTCAGCCCTGTGATGACCTGGCGACTTGTCCAGGGTGTACCCCGCCTTTCGCCCGTAGTCAGCTGGGATAGGCTCCAGCTCGCCTGTGACCCTGTAGAACAGGATAAAGCGGCTAGAGATAATGAGATGAGATGCACTTTAAGGCCAACATGGAGAGAATGAAGAGGAGCTTTTTCCTCTCAGGCCATTCGGATTCTTAATCAGGACAATAACGGACAACAACTGTCTCGTCACCACTTCATCTCTTACACCTCTTCATGCAATTATATATATATATATATATATATATATATATATATATATATATATAAAAATATATATAAATAAAATAACAGTACATTTCTACTGCAGTTGTACCTCTTGGTGCAACTTCATTACAGTGCAATATACACTTTCTATCTGTTGTATATGATGCAGTGTTTGTGTATATTGCAGATGTAATAAAGATGTGGTAGAAATAGAATGCTCTGCACATATTCTGCACATCCTGTACATTGTACAGAACATTCTATCACATCTTTATTTTTATTCTTTAATTCTACTTATTACATTCCATTTCACTCCCTTTTTTAAAAATTACTTTTCCTCCCCCAAACTATCTTCATAACTTAAGGAGCATTGCAATAAGCATGTCACTGCATGCAGTACTCTGTATGTGTGTGTGTGTGTGTGACACAAATACATTTGAATTTAGTTTCACTGCTATCGTGCTACCATTTTCTAGCAGCTCCTGTTGTGCTAAGCTAATATAGTTAGCTAAATAGCATTAGCCAACTTGCTATTACTTGACGTCATGTTTGTTCCATTAAAAAGAAAGAAAGAAAGAATAATAACTCTACACAATACCTGTATAACCCACTCAAACTGTTTGTCTTTACACCAGCTGAGGTGAAAATTAGCAAAAACTGAGCTAAGCGAATTAGCCGAGCTCCAGACACCAAAGGCAAAGTCAGCTCGCGCTAGTAGCAACAATGCTAACCATCGAGCTGTTTTAAATAGCCTTATACGTTGCTTAACCGGAAGTTCCTGTTTTCTTAATCTGGAGTTGTATTTATTTATTTATTTATTTAAAATTTTATTTTTGTGTATGTATGTTCAAAATAATAATAATTAACGTCCATTTATAAATAATTTTAAAAAAAAATCCTCACCGCTGCTCTGTCTGTCACAGCCTCGCTGACCGCAAATACAAATTTCGCACTCAATTTTCACACGACGCCATTGGACGATGTGCTTCTCGCACGTCGCTCTATAGGCCTCTGTGATTGGCTGGAGCTAACGGTAGTTTTGTGTCGTCCAATCAGATGCGGCTTTGCTCGAAACTGCTTTATTTGAGTTCTCCAGCATTGCACTGCATTACATATGAGTCGCGTGAGTAAGTTGGAGTGGTGGTGTTTATTATTGATTATGATGTATTTATGCATTTTTAAACTTTATTGCTATTTTGGAGTTCTGTAATTCGGATCTATGTGTATAATATAATCTAAGAATGTGTTTTGCAGTGTATGAGGCGCCGGGCGCTGTGTAGTTGTCCGAGCAGGAGCAGTAATGTTGGTGCTGGTGTGTTGTTAATGTTGTTTATTGTTTATTTTAGAATTGATGTTGTTTATCTGATCCTTCTGCACCACGTGGAGGAAGCCAGTGCTGCTGCGTTTTTAATAAAGCGTTGATCACAGCAGAAATCCTGCTGATGCTTCCACTCAGCTCTGCAGTGGGAACAGAAGATCACAGTGATCATGTGTTTGCTTGAAGACCTCGTCCATTTGATGAGATGTGTCCTGGAATATTTTGGGGTTCCCCAGGACATGGTGAGTGGACGTGTACTTCTGAATAAAAATACTTTTGAACAAATGTACAGTGCTGGAGGAGGTGAGAGCCACTGTTGAGAGACTGCGTCTTCACCTCCTTCACTGTGTGGTACCTCATATCCTCTGCTCAGACCAAACACACACTGGAACGCGTCATGTGTCCAGCCAACTGGCTCATAGGCAAGGAACGGGTACTCATAAGTGTTGTGCCAAAGTTAGGAAATAGGCTCACAGGATTGTGGCTCATCAGAAAACTTCAATCCAGCCTGAGGTTTTGCTCCATGAAGACCAGGAGCACCAAAAACCTGAAGAGTTTTTAATCTTCTCAACAACTCATCATAGCTCCCACCTCATCATCAAGTCAAATTCCTGCCTACATTGTACATTTGGCAAATAAACCAATTCTGAATCATCTCCAGTTAGCTGCTACTTCTTCTTCTTGTTTCGGCTGTTCCCGTTAGGGGTCGCCACAGCGGATAACGTTCCTCTATTTCCTCCTGTCTTCCGTATCTTTTTCTGTAGCACCAACCGTTCTCATGTCCTCCTTCACCACATCCATAAATCTCATCTTTGCTCTTCCTCTTTTCCTTCCTTCTGCTTGTCAACTCCATCTCCAGCATTCTTTTCACAATATACCCTGGATCTCTCCTCTGGATGTGTCCAAACCATTTCAATTTGACTCTCCCCTCTCTCACTTTTTCTCCAAGACATCCTACATGTCCTGTCCGTCAAACATTCTTATTTCTAATCCTGTACACCTTTGTGACTCCCAATGAACATCTGAACATCTTCAGCTCTTGTACCTCCAGTTCAGCCTCCTGTCTTTTTGTCAGTGCTGCTCTCTCCAAACCGTACAACATGGCTGCATCCATGTTGCATAACTTAATATCTCCAGTTAGGTTGCTTCTCTAAAATAACTGTAAATGGGTTGTTATCTTCATTTTCTCTAACATGCTGAAAGCTCAATTTGCTTAATTGCAGCTGGTTCCAGTTTGGGAGAGCACTTTGTGTGGACAGTATCGCAGCATCGTCCGCATGATCGGAACAAATCTCCCATTGACGCCTTGTCCTCGGCTCCATTTCCAGGTACGTGAACATGTTTATTGATCTGGAAATGCAGTAATGCAATCGTAGCAGTAGTGTAGCACAGGACATTTGTTATTGAGATGCACCATATGGCCAAAAGCATGTGAACACCTGACCAATTGCACCATGTGCTTTTCAGATTTAGTCCCTTGTTGTTGTAATATCCTCCAGCCTTCTGGAAGGGCTTTCCACTAGACTAGAGTTTGTAGTGTGGTTCTGGGTATTTGTCTTTCACTCAGGGCTCTGTGCAAGCCACTCGAGTTCTTCCAAGCTAACTTTGGGAAACCATGTCTTCATGGAGCTCGCTTCATGCGCAGGGAACAGGGGAAGGAATGTAACGTTACAGCCTACAGATACCTTCTGTACAATTTGTACTTCCTACTTTGCAGCAACAGTTTAAGAAGCCCCGCACAGGAGTGTAATAGTCAGGTGTCCACTTACTTTTGGTCATACAATGTATCTGGCAAGTGGCCTCCAGCTTCAGGGTCCCTGGTTCAATCCAGAGCTTTGGTTACTCTTCATGCAGGTTTTTTTCCACATGTTCTACCCATGTCTTCATGGATTCCCTCCCATCTCTTAAAAACATGCCAGTAGGTGGATCGGCTACGTTAAATTACCCTTAGGTGCAAACGAATGTGTAAATGTTTGTGTGCATGGTGACTTTTGATGGAATGGTGTCCCATTGAGGGTGTATTCCCAGGATATGTCTTGGAAAAGCTCTCCATTGCCACCCTGACTTGTATAAAGTGCTAATAAAACTAATATTCAGTACTACTTCACTTTCTAATATATTCAGACTAGTTGAATGGAAACACTTTTGGCCACCTGTGGTAATGTATTGATTGAGTGATTGATTTTAGTGTCTTTTTTTTTTTTAAAGACCTTTAAATGAAACCTTTTAATGATTTTGCCCTTTCAGGTTCCTTTACGGACAATCACCAGACACGGTCATATTGAAGTGTCAGTGGATGCTCCTGCCATTCCTTCACTCGCGGATGTGTTATGGGTGGCTGAGGATGAAGGAGACCTCTACACCAAGTTCAGGTAATTCTTTATACTTTGGGTTGTTTTTTTTTAATGCTTCACGATAAACTCCGTTACAGTTTGAGAATATACACTCGCTGGTCACTTTATTAGGAACACCCATGCACACATTCACTTGCTGTTTTCTGCAGTTCTGTAATCAGCCGATCCCTCGACAGCAGCACGATGCATCAAATCACGCAGATGCAAATCAAGAGCTTCAGTTAATGTTCACAATGTTCAAACATCAGAATGGGAAACATTGTGATCTCACAGTGAAGTGTGACTTTCTTTTTTTCACTTTGGCATGGGTGTTGGTTTGAGCCAGATGGTGGTTGGTGATTTGAGTATTTTAGAAGCTGCTGATCTCCTGGGGTTTTCACACACAACAGTCTCTAGAGTTTGCACAGAATGGTACAGAAAACAAACAAAAAAAAAACCATTGATCGAGTGAGTGAGGGACAGTTCTGTGGGTGGAAACAAATGCCTTGTTGATAAGAGAGGTCAGAGGAAAATGGTCAGATTGGTTTGAAGGATGCTGGGAAGGATATAGTAACTCGGATAATCACTCTTTACAACCATGGTGAGCAGAAAAGCATCTCAGCATGCAACAGCAGAAAGAAGAACACACTGGGTTCCACTCCTGCAGCCAAGAACAGGAATCTTAAACTCAAGAACAAGTTCCTATTAAAGTGGCCAGTGAGTGTATGGGGAAGGAAACAGCAGGGTGTTCTGTTAACAGGTTTGATATGGTTTGAGCTCATCAGTGTTCTTCGGTGAAAACGCACACTCATACATTTCCAATTACCTCAAATGTAGATCAGCCAACATATTAGACATCTGATCCTTTTAGTTATTGGCTGGTGCTGTGAGGTGAATGGTCTCGTCTTCTTCCGCTTATCCGGGACCGAGTCGCGGAGGCAGCAGTCTAAGCATGGAAGCCCAAACTTCCCTTTCCCCAGACACCTCGGCCAGCTCCTCGGGAAGAACACCGAGGCGTTCCCAGGCCAGCTGAGAGACATAGTCCCTCCAGCGTGTCCTGGGTCTCCCCCGGGGCCTCTTCCCGGGGGGGACATGCCTGGAACACCTCCCCAGGGAGGCGTCCAGGAGGCATCCGAAAAAGATGCCCGAGCCACCTCAGCTGATTCCTCTCGATGTGGAGGAGCAGCGGCTCTACTCCGAGCTCCTCCCGAGTGACTGTGCTTCTCACCCTATCGCTAAGGGAGCGCCCAGCCACCCTGCGAAGGAAACTCATTTCAGCCGCTTGTATCCGCGATCTTGTTCTTTCGGTCATTACCCAAAGCTCATGACCATAGGTGAGAGTCGGAACATAGATCGACCGGTAAATTGAGAGCTTCGCCTTTTGGCTCAGCTCCTTCTTCACCACGACGGACCGGTAAAGCGACCGCATCACTGCGGAGGCTGCACCGATCCGCCTGTCGATCTCACGCTCCATCCTTCCCTCACTTGTGAACAAGATCCCGAGATACTTAAACTCCTCCACTTGAGGCAGGACTTCTCCACCAACCTGGAGAGGGCAAGCCACCCTTTTCCGGTCGAGAACCATGGCCTCGGACTTGGAGGTGCCGATTCTCATCCCAGCCGCTTCACACTCGACTGCAAACCGCCCCAGTGCATGCTGAAGGTCCTGGTTTGAAGAAGCCAACAGGACAACATCATCCGCAAAAAGCAGAGATGAAATCCTGTGGTTCCCAAACAGGATTCCTTCCGGCCCCTGGCTGCACCTAGAAATTCTGTCCATAAAAATTATGAACAGAACCGGTGACAAAGGGCAGCCCTGCCGGAGTCCAACATGCACTGGGAAGAGTTCTGACTTACTGCCGGCAATGCGAACCAGACTCCTGCTCCGTTCGTACAGGGACCGGACAGCCCTTAGCAAAGAGCCCCGAACCCCATACTCCCGAAGCACCCCCACAGAATACCACGGGGGACACGGTCGAATGCCTTCTCCAGATCCACAAAGCACATGTGGACTGGTTGGGCAAACTCCCATGAACCCTCGAGCACCCTATGAAGGGTATTGAGGTATTTCACTCACGTGACCAAGTCATGTGATGCTGCCATTTTGGACAGCACGGCTCGAATCAGTTTGAATGCGAGGAAGGCGACAAACGAAAAACATAAAAGAAAAAGGAGCGAGATGCAGAAAACACCTTCACTATCCAGCGACATAGGGCATTTACAGGGCGAGCAGAGGGAGAGGTATTTGCAAAAATTGAGGTTAGTAGGCTTGGAGAACGACGTTTACCTGCTTCCACCAGGATTGTTCACTGACAGCTAAGATTTGTTCACATTTTCATTTACTTTCGGTCCTCAGGATAAACAAAATGTTATTAAATGTCATTGAAATAACTTCTTAGTCTGTTGAGACATGGTCCGTTGTAAGTTTTTCCTTTACTGTATTTACTAGTTTACTGAGCGCGCTCCGGGGCGGGCCGGCTGGCTGGCTGGCTAGCGCTCCGGGGCCGGCGGGCCGGCTGGCTGGCTGGCTAGCGCTCTGGGGCCGGCTGGCTGGCCGGCTAGCGCTCCGGGGCCGGCGGGCCGGCTGGCTGGCCGGCTGGCGCTCCGGGGCCGGCGGGCCGGCCGGCTGGCGCTCCGGGGCCGGCGGGCCGGCCGGCCGGCGCTCCGGGGCCGGCCGGCCGGCCGGCCGGCTCAGTAAACTAGTAAATCCAGTAAAGGAAAAACTTGAAACTGAAAGGTTTTAACAGTCATCCAAATGACTGAACGTAAACATTGCTACAGTAACATACCAGCTACTGTTGTTGACATTAGCTAGCTTGCCGTCCAAAATGGCGGACACCGGGGCGTCACGTGACCCTGTGACGTCAGGTGAAATACCTCAATAGAGCTGGTCCAGTGTTCCGCGACCAGGACGAAAACCGCATTGTTCCTCCTGGATCCGAGGTTCAACTATTGGTCGAATTCTCCTCTCCAGTACCCTGGAGAAAACCGCATTGTTCCTCCTGGATCCGAGGTTCAACTATTGGTCGAATTCTCCTCTCCAGTACCCTGGAGTAAACCTTCCCTGGGAGGCTGAGAAGTGTGATTTCCCCTATAATTGGAGCACACTCTCCGGTCCCCTTTCTTAAAAAGAGGGACCACCACCCCAGTCTGCCACTCCAGAGGCACTGTCCCCGACCGCCACGCGATGTTGCAGAGGCGTGTCAACCAAGACAGCCCCACAACATCCAGAGACTTGAGATACTCAGGGCGGATCTCATCCACCCCCGGTGCCTTGCCACTGAGGAGCTTGCAAACCACCTCAGTGACTTCGGCTTGGGTAATGGATGAGTCCACCTCTGAGTCATCAGCCTCAGTTTCCTCAGTGGAAGACATGACTGTGGGATTGAGGAGATCCTCAAAGTATTCCTTCCACCGCCCGGCAATGTCCCCAGTCGAGGTCAACAGCTCCCCACCCGCACTGTAAACAGTGTTGGCAGAGTACTGCTTCCCCCTCCTGAGGCGCCGGACGGTTTGCCAGAATTTCTTTGAGGCCGACCGATAGTCCTTCTCCATGGCCTCACCGATCTCCTCCCAGTTCCGAGTTTTTGCCTCCGCAACTGCCCGAGCTGCAGCACGCCTGGCCTGCCGATACCCGTCAGCTGCCTCAGGAGTCCCGGAGGTCAACATGGCCCGATAGGACTCCTTCAGCTTGACGGCATCCCTTACTTCCGGTGTCCACCACCGGGTTCGGGGATTGCCGCCACGACAGGCACCGGAGACCTTGCGGCCACAGCTCCGAACAGCTGCGGCCACAATGGAGGTAGAGAACATGGTCCACTCAGACTCAATGTCCCCCGCCTCCCTTGGAAGCTGGGAAAAGCTCTCCCGGAGGTGGGAGTTAAAGACCTCCCCAACATAGTGCTCGGCCAGACGTTCCCAGCAGACCCTCACCATACGTTTGGGCCTGCCAGGTCTGTCCAGCTTCCTCCTCCGCCAGCGGATCCAACTCACCACCAGGTGGTGATCAGTTGACAGCTCAGCCCCTCTCTTCACCCGAGTGTCCAAGACATAGGGCCGGAGATCAGATGAAACGACTACAAAGTCGAACGGCCTCCCCGATCTGAACCCGAGTGGTGTTTTGTTATTGGACTTCTTCTGTGCTAGTCACGGTTTGTCCATAACGAACACCATGTTCGAGCATAGGGGTGTCCATAAGTGCACGTGGCACCAGGACACCTTAGGTCGGAGGTCGATGATCGATCGAGGTGAATGGTTTTCCATTAAAAAAAAAAATTGTCCAAATGTTTATATCTTCTCTGCCCTGACCCCCCCTCCTGGGGTATAGGCCGTTGACAAGGGATCTCCAGAGGACCTGGTCCTGTGCTTTTCCTTCTATCTGAGTCGAGGTGTACCCCAGAGATTAACGTTTTTCATTTTAGAAAATGTCCAAATGTTTTTATATATGGCAGATTCTACCATAACAGAGGCCAGTTAAGTCCCATCTCCTTAAATTGCTGAATTGATTATTTTGATCATTCTATTAAGTTTTTCTAGTAGCATTTGGGGTCTTGGACATTCACAGTAAATTTTAGGACAGTAGTCCTGGTAACTAATTAATAAAAACCTGACATGACAGACATGCTAAATGACAATAGAAACTGTCACGACCCTGTCTCATTTAGGAGCCCTTAGCTCCGCCCTGTTCCCTGTCTTCTTATGTGTTTAATCAGCAGGTGATCGGGGTGCAGGTGCGGAGAGCCGGTTTAACAAGGGGCCTGGGCCTTTTAAGGAGATCAGTTGGCCAGGAGGGGAGGGGCTTCCTCCTTCCAGGCATTTTTGGGGTTTTGGTTTGTCGTTTGGACATAGTCCTTCGTACATTATATTTTTATTTTTCATACTACTGATTTTATCTATTACTTGAATACATTTCTATATCAAATTATATTACTACGTGTGGTCTCCCTTTATGTTGCACTTGTTGAGCCAGCAGGTGTAACATATGGGGGCTCGTTCGGTTTTGGAACCGATTTTGGATAAACTAGCGCATCAAATTGGTGGGTGACTCGCGTAGTATTTTTGTATATTTTGATACATTTCCGTTTGGTTTGTTGGTTTAATTGTTTTTGCTTGTTTGGGGGAGGAGGAAGTCTCATCGTTCTAGTACCAAGTATTTTGGTTGAGGCAGTTGCCCCTTGATTGCTGAGGTAACGCAGGTGGATTAGATTCACCGGAGTAACGTGCAAACCCTGCGGTAGGAGTAGAGCGCCTAACGCTGTTTGTTTTTTTAGTTTGTTATTTTAGTTTTTTGTGTTTGGGAGTCGAACGCGGGGGGGGTTCTTCGGAACTCAATCGTATGGGGGCTCCTGAAGACTAGTTTAGTCTTAATTAGGGATTTCTTTTGAGTTAGGTGCGGGGCTACTCCTGTGCGTTTTAACTTTCAGCAATTGTGGGACATGCGCCTCAAGGAATGGTTGATATGCATGAAAAGGGCATTTGGTAAATAGTATTGGGCAGCTACTTTTGGCCTAGTAATTTGGGCAGCTATTTTTGGTTTTGGCACAAGTAGGCTAGTAACTTGGTTAGGTGCGTGGTAAGTAGGTTGGCGTTTGGTAAATTTGGTCAGGACAGTTTGGCAACTTTTGGATCGGTTGTGAGTGTTATTTGGTCATTTTTGTATTGACATTTGGTAAGTTGTCATGGATAGTGTGAGCGCATTTGTGGATTCTCCGTTGGAGGAGGCATTAAATGGTTTGACGAAGGCTCAACTTTGGGAGGTAGCTGCACATTTTGAGTTTGTGACAGATTTACCCAAGACTTTAAGAAAGGATGAATTGAGACTGGCCGTAAAAGACAAATTGGTAAAATTGGAGATGTTAGATTTTTCCAAAATGATACCTTTTAGTGTACCAGTATTGGGTGCACCTGTAGTTCCGTCTACAACACATTTAACTTTTGAGCAGCAGAAGGAACTAATTAAGTTTCAATTAGAGAGAGACCGACTGGCTGCTGATGTCCGTGATAAAGACCGGCAGCTGGAATATGAAAAGTTACGTAGGGGTGTGGACGTGAATAGCGCTGGAAATACCGGCGATTCTAAGGAATGTAATGTAGCAAATATGGTTAAACTTCTGCCTAAATTCAACGATAGAGATCTTGAAACTTTTTTCGCATTGTTTGAAAATCTGGCTGTTGATCGAAGGTGGAGTGACTCGGAGCGCACTTTGTTGTTGCAAAGTGTGCTCACGGGAAAAGCCCAGGATGCTTTCGTTGCGTTGAGCGCTGATGAGAGAAAGAAGTATGCATCGGTTAAAGGGGCTGTATTGAAAGCTTACGAGCTGGTCCCCGAGGCCTATCGTCAGAAGTTTAGACATTGGAGAAAAGGTGACAGGCAGCTGTATACAGATTTCGTTAGGGAGCTCACTACTTTTTTCAATCGTTGGTGTACAGCTGAAGGTGTCCATATATTCGAGACTCTATGTGATTTAGTTTTGCTTGAGCAATTTAAAAACACCATTCCTGATCGTATTGTAACTTTTATATTACGGAGCGGAAAGTTAAAACTGCCGCTGAAGCTGCGGTGTTGGCAGACGAGTTTGTTTTGATCCACAAGGGTAAGTTTGTTAATGATAATGGTGTGTCTTTTGGTAGTCGTGGCCCTCGTTATCATCGTTTTTCTGTTTCTAGGCAGTCTGCATATCCCAGTGTTACTGGGGATGACCAGTGTCGTTATTGTAACGAGCGCGGTCATTGGAAGAAAGAATGTCCTCTTTTGCAGGGAAAGGGTAGGGGTAGAATTGCTCCAGCTAAACCTGTGGGTGCTGCATCCTCTAAACCTGTGCACGCTGCTTCCTCCAGGGGCGTGGGGACGCCACTGGAGGATGCGAGCGTTAGGAAGCAAGAGGTGTTGACTAGTTCTGTGTGCAGTGTGTCGGCTGACGTGAGTGTTGACATGTCGGTGAAGGAGACAGAGTATAATGGTGGCTATGGGCCATTTATTACAACTGGGTTTGTGTCTGTAGTGGGCAGCCAGCAGAAAGTGCCAGTAAAAATATTGCGTGACACTGGGGCTTCTGAGTCCTTTATAAAACAGTATGTGTTGCCAGTTAATGAACAGTCTGATACACACCGTTGCGTTCTGATTCGGGGGATAGGAATGCACACATTTTCTGTACCCTTACACAAATTTAATTTGGAATCCGATTTAATAAATGGGGAGGTTACGATGGCTGTTCGGCCCGAGTTACCAGTAGAAGGGGTGGATATTATACTGGGAAACAACCTGGCCGGTGGGCGGGTGTGGGCTGAGTCAGCGCCGTCACCTGTTGTAAGTGTAGTGCCATTGCCTGTGGTATCGGACGAATGTGGAGATCAGTTCCCTGATGTGTTCTGTGCCTGTGCTGTGACCCGTGCGCAGAGTCGCAGAAAAGATGTTAAGGTTAGTGCCATTTCTGTTCCAGTTTTGCCATCATCTTTGCCCCGGGAGGATCTTGTTGCAGCGCAGCAAGGGGATGAAGAGTTGGCAGGGGTGTTGAGTGGGGCGTTGCCTGTAGATGATGTGAATTCTTATACGAGTGGTTATTTTGTTATTGATGGGGTATTAGTGCGTAAATGGTCTGCTTATGGGGATGCTGACCCAATATTGCAATTGGTGGTACCGGTGAAATTTCGGGAGTTGGTGTTACAGTCAGCTCATGGTGATGTCGCGGGACACTTTGGTGTGCGTAAGACGTACCAGAGATTGTTACAGCATTTTTATTGGCCGAAGATTAAAAAGAGTGTGGCTGAGTATGTTCGGACATGCCATGTTTGTCAATTGACAGGGAAGCCAAATCAGACAATAAAGTCTGCGCCATTACATCCTATCCCTGTGGTGGGGCAACCATTTGAACATCTAATTGTTGATTGCGTAGGTCCATTGCCGCCATCGAAGTCTGGGTGCGCCTACTTGTTAACTGTTATGTGTCAGGCCACGCGGTACCCAGCGGCCTATCCGTTACGCACCATTACCACTCGTTCTGTGGTTAAAGCGCTGTCTCAATTCATGTCCATATTTGGTATACCAAAGATCGTGCAAAGTGACCGTGGTAGTAATTTTACCTCGGGTTTGTTCAAGGAAGTTTTGAATCAGCTCCACGTTAAACATAGGGTAAGTAGCGCATATCATGCGCAGAGTCAGGGCGCTTTAGAGCGTTTCCACTGTACGTTAAAATCTTTATTGCGCGCTTACTGTGTGGAGTTGAATAAAGATTGGGAGGAGGGTCTTCCTTGGCTCCTATTAGCTGCTCGTGATGTTACTCAGGAGAGCATGGGATTCAGCCCAAATGATTTGGTGTTTGCGCACAAAGTTCGTGGACCTCTTTCTGTGTTAAGAGGGAGTGGAGCAGGTGGAGCCCCCTGTAAACCTAATTGATTATGTGCACGGTTTTAGAAGAAAGTTATTGCTTGCGTGGAAACTGTCTAAGGAAAATTTGTCCAAAGCACAGAAAAAAATGAAGCGCCTGTATGACCGACGCGCTGTAGAGCGTGTATTTAACGTTGGGGATCAGGTTCTGGCTTTGCTTCCGGTGTCGGGCTCGCCTTTCTGTGCTAAGTTTTCGGGTCCTTATGTAGTTGTGCGTCAGGTGACTGATTTAGATTATTTAGTGTCCACTCCGGGCGGCACGGTGGTGTAGTGGTTAGCGCTGTCGCCTCACAGCAAGAAGGTCCTGGGTTCGAGCCCCGGGGCCGGCGAGGGCCTTTCTGTGTGGAGTTTGCATGTTCTCCCCGTGTCCGCGTGGGTTTCCTCCGGGTGCTCCGGTTTCCCCCACAGTCCAAAGACATGCAGGTTAGGTTAACTGGTGACTCTAAATTGAGCGTAGGTGTGAATGTGAGTGTGAATGGTTGTCTGTGTCTATGTGTCAGCCCTGTGATGACCTGGCGACTTGTCCAGGGTGTACCCCGCCTTTCGCCCGTAGTCAGCTGGGATAGGCTCCAGCTTGCCTGCGACCCTGTAGAAGGATAAAGCGGCTAGAGATAATGAGAGAGAGAGAATGTCCACTCCAGATCGTAGAAGGGCTACTCAGTTGTGCCATGTTAATCTTTTAAAGCCCTACTATGCTCCCGCTTTGAAGACAGACTTTGGTGGTGGGAGTACCAAGGCTGTCGGTTTGGCTGTGGTGAGCGAAGTGGAGGCGGAGTCTCAGGACGTGGCGATTCCTGAGGATACAAGTTCCTCGGGTACAGTGTGGCAACCGCGATTGAGAAATTCTGAAATGTTGTCAAATTTGGATTGTTTGTTTGGTCACTTGTCTTCTGAACAGCAAGGCCAATTGAGATCTGTGATTTGTGAATTCGATGTTTTGTTTTCTGATGTGCCTACCTGTACTGATGTTATTCAACATGATATTGTGGTTGCGAATAGTCAGCCCATTCGTCAACGTTTTTACCGGGTGCCGCCTGAGAGAGAGAGATACTTGGAAGCCGAGGTGCAATATTTGTTAGATCATGGCTTGGCTAAGCCTTCCTATTCCAGCTGGTCGTCACCATGTTTGTTAGTTGCTAAACCGGATAACACATTTCGGTTTTGCACTGATTATCGTAAGGTGAATAAGGTTACTAAGCCCGATTCCTTTCCGCTTCCAAGGATGGAAGACTGTATTGATAGGGTGGGCTCAGCTCACTTTGTCAGTAAGTTTGATCTCTTAAAGGGGTATTATCAGGTTCCATTGACACCGCGAGCCCAAGAAATTTCTGCGTTTATAACGCCATCAGGTTTGTATTCGTATAATGTCATGAGCTTCGGATTACGCAACGCACCTTCCACCTTTCAGCGACTCATGAATCGAGTTGTTGCCGGGTTGGAGGGTTGTGCTGTTTATCTTGATGATGTTGTGACATATAGTGATACTTGGGAAGAACACCTGTCTTGTATTAGATCATTTTTTGAGCGCTTGCGTGCTGCAAAGCTTACTGTTAACCTCGCTAAGTGCGAGTTTGCTCGTGCTACTGTGGTGTACCTTGGTAAGGTTGTGGGCCAGGGTCAAGTCTGCCCAGTCCGAGCCAAGGTACAGGCTATTGATGCGTTTCCCCCACCTACCTCGAAAAAAGAATTGATGAGATTTTTAGGTATGGTGGGTTACTATCGTAGTTTTTGTGCCAATTTTTCCACTGTTGTCGCTCCATTGACTGCTCTTTTGAAAAAAAATGTTAAGTTTCTTTGGTCTTTAGATTGTCAGACTGCGTTTGAAAATGCGAAGTTGCTATTGAGCACCGCTCCTGTTCTGGCTGCTCCTAGGTTTAATGTGCCTTTTCAGTTACAGGTGGATGCAAGCCAAGTGGGTGCTGGTGCGGTTTTGTTGCAGTTAGATAAAGCCAATATTGCGCATCCAGTAGGGTATTTTTCTAAAAAGTTCAATAGACATCAATTGAATTATTCTGTTATTGAAAAGGAGGCGCTGGCGTTGGTTTGGGCTCTGCAACACTTTGATGTTTATGTGGGTGGAGGGGTTCGACCAGTGGTGGTCTATTCTGACCACAACCCGCTCACATTTCTCCATTTGTTGCAGAGCCCTAGCCAGCGTCTTATGCGCTGGGCATTGGTTCTCCAACCGTATAATTTAGAAATTCGTCATATTAGAGGGGTGGAAAATGTCATGGCTGATGCTTTGTCACAATCTCCTATGGATGACTAATTTCTTAATTGCATATCTGATCATGTCAGAAGCGAATGCGTCTTTCTCGTTTCTGCCTGCCTTAAATAGCTGCCTGGCGCCGAGGTTTTGCCGGTGGGTTGGGAGAGTGTGACGCAGGAGGGTGCTGACTTTGTGATTGGATGTTGTGTATCATCTCGTTATGACTAGAATGCGTGAGATTTTGAATTTGTTGTTTAATATTTGCTGTGCCCTTATTAGTGTTTGATTCACATGTGGTTATGATGTATTGTGGTATTTAGGTATTTGGAATAATGTGTATTATTGCTGTATTGTTACATTTATAGAGACCCACAGGGGTGTGTCTCTGTTTTAAGGAGGGGGGTGTCACGACCCTGTCTCATTTAGGAGCCCTTAGCTCCGCCCTGTTCCCTGTCTTCTTATGTGTTTAATCAGCAGGTGATCGGGGTGCAGGTGCGGAGAGCCGGTTTAACAAGGGGCCTGGCCTTTTAAGGAGATCAGTTGGCCAGGAGGGGAGGGGCTTCCTCCTTCCAGGCATTTTTGGGGTTTTGGTTTGTCGTTTGGACATAGTCCTTCGTACATTATATTTTTATTTTTCATACTACTGATTTTATCTATTACTTGAATACATTTCTATATCAAATTATATTACTACGTGTGGTCTCCCTTTATGTTGCACTTGTTTGAGCCAGCAGGTGTAACAAAACACATCGGTTTCTATCATCAAAATCTGACAGACAAACTAACGTCTACCATCATATTCTGACAGACGCTCTAGATGACAATAGCAACAAAACTGTTTCTTATATTATTAATCTGACAAATTTAGTAATAATATTAAATACCTCATCACTAGAACCAAATAATAAAATAAAATATTGAAATAAAGAGAATTTATTTTCAAAATTGAAATATCAACAATAATTGTCAGAACAGTGACGATAGACACGACTGTGTCACTTTCGCGGGGAAATAACACATTGAAATGGCCTGTCGGCTGAAAGGGTCGCAAGTGGCTCTGATTTATCTCAACTTGCGATAGTTTTCCTCCAGAAAATTTTAAATATGAATGCACAATATTCTCAATGTTTCTATCGTCAAAAATTTCTATTGTCAGTATAGCTGACAGAAAATCTTACCTTGATTTATTTGATGAAATCTAGCTGTCAGAACTCCAAGTCTTGCCCGGAAGTAAATGTCTGCTGTCACAAAAATCATGCGCAGTAGAATTTCCTCTTTGCGTCAGTCAACATGTGCGTGGTGAGGGCTTGAATTTTGCTATCGTCAGGTGCATTTGACTGACAGACTGACGATAGCATTTTTTAAAAATAACTGTGGGCTTCTCTCGTGAACGAAATAGTTTTTTCGCTGTTAATCTATTTCAACTCTATCTGTTGACACCCAAAAATTATAAAGCCTGCTTCCACACGATAACTACCAAAGATCCATAATGGCTGAGTCTATCGTCAGGTCATCTGACAGAAATTCACTGACGATAGCAACAGGGATAATGAAAGTCTCATCTCTAGCCGCTTTATCCTGTTCTACAGGGTCGCAGGCGAGCTGGAGCCTATCCCAGCTGACTACGGGTGAAAGGCGGGGTTCACCCTGGACAAGTCGCCAGGTCATCACAGGGCTGACACATAGACACAGACAACCATTCACACTCACATTCACACCTACGCTCAATTTAGAGTCACCAGTTAACCTAACCTGCATGTCTTTGGACTGTGGGGGAAACCGGAGCACCCGGAGGAAACCCACGCGGACACGGGGAGAACATGCAAACTCCACACAGAAAGGCCCTCGCCGGCCCCGGGGCTCGAACCCAGGACCTTCTTGCTGTGAGGCAACAGCGCTAACCACTACACCACCGTGCCGCCACGGGATAATGAAAGTGATTTTTAAAATGGGAGTTATGTCTGTCAGATATGTCAAAGAAATAGAACTTTATTCTTTAAAAATCTTTTATTGATATACTCAGTGTATTTTTAAATGACGTGCTGTTTTAGAAGACCAAATACCATATTTTCAATCTTGAAAATATTACCTCACTGAAAAAAGGACAAGAAAAATTTCTTATTTTGTGGGCAAGTGGTTAATGGATCCAGTTACGGTAGAATCTGCCATATCTGCTTTAAATGACATTGTTGCACAGACCCATAATACCGTATGACTGCTCCTGCAGGAATTCTGTCCCACTGAGGAAGCATGGATTGCCACCGGGGTTTGAAACTTCAGCAGCCGTGTGTGTACGGCCTGCTCCTGCATCCCTGCGTAACCAGAAATTACACACAGCACGGGCATCAAGCACACAACCAGAGGCCCTCCAGAAGATCCATGCACTGGAGGCTGAGTTACAGAAATTACGAGCTCAGATTGCGATGATCGTCACCACTCCAGCAGGTAACCTCCTGATCACAAATGAATTCAAGTAGCACATGTTATAATGTTTTATGATGTTTGTATGCCTTAAAATGGCACTTTAGAGAAACTTATCGACAGTCTAGTTTTTATCCTGTTTGTGCTACAGCATTTCAGTGCTATAATTTTTCCGAAACAGAAGATTTTGCAACACTGCTGATCTTAATTTCAGTATCAGGCCTGAAATATACAGCTTAAAAAGGTTTTCTTTATTACTTTTTTACTATTTTCTACATTTTAGAACAATGTTAAAGATTATGCAGTGACTGACCACTTTTAAGCAAAATATTTTAATATTTCTTTAATGTAGCCCAGCCTTTATGAAGCTATTCACACTTGTCATCTTTCTAAATAGTTTTTCTAAAAAGTATTTCCCAATACTCATCCAACACGTACAATAGGCTGCATCAGTTGCCCTCACTTTCATAAAATCTGATGCATTTTTGTTTGGGTGTTCCTTTTCACCAATAAAGACATCCTGTAACTTTTTTTGACCATATTCAAAAGTCTAATGGTGGCACCATGAGGTTCATTTTTTGCCAAAAAACGCTTATTTTACAGTATGTTTTCGTGTAAGGTTTGAATCACAATGTTGGACTCCATTTATTGATTTCTTGTGACCCAGAGATCATGTTAAGAACCTTTGCAAGGGATTGAGAAGCATTAATGTGATTCATAATACATTTGTATTGTTTAAAAGTAGTTGAACAATGATTCAATGAACAGCTAAAACTCAAACTGTGCTTGGTAATTATATTTAGAATATGTACTAAAAATGTGTATCTAAGATATTTGGTATACTCTATAAGGTGCCATAATGTTTCATGAAAAGTGATTGAAATTTTGTCATAAAAGTCATAAAATGGCAGCTTTTTCCATAACTTTGAGCTCCTGGTGCCACCATTAAACTTTTGAATTTTGTCAAAATATTTCACTCAGTGTGTTTTCTTACCAAAAGGAACATAAAAACAAAAATGCATCATGATCAGAGGAACTTTTCATTTTTAGGGGGCAACTGATGTACCCTAATGTACAACTAAGAAAGCCTTTTATTTATTTAAATTCCAGCAGACAGTCTCCTCCCAAGCAATCCCACCACTCCCTGTTCAAGTTTTCCTGCTCCTGTTCTTACCTCGACTCCTTTCACGGCACCTCCACCACCTCCTCCACCTCCTCCTCCTCCTCCTCCTGAGTTCGGCTTGAAGCAGGTCTCTGTGATGGATATGATTAGACAGAGACGGGCAACCAAGAAGGATAAAGCTGGAGTGTCTGAGGCTTCATCAGCTGCAGTGCCTTCCATGCTAGAGGTCCTGAAAGATATGAACAAGGTTAAACTCCGCACTGTAGAGAGGTACACCTACACTCACACCATTTTCACGCCAGTGCTGTTTCTCTGTTTAAATCTGCAATACCAGTTTCACTTAGTTTGTGATTTTTATCCCCCAGCAATATAATGCAGGGTAATATAGCTATTGCTCTGTCCGTCCATCTGTCCCACTGTAAACATTTTAGTTTCCGCAGCATAACTCAAACTATTATTGGAATTTTTTTCACAAAACCTGACAGTTCTGTTAAGTGATTAGAGGAGTCATTTTTGACATTTTGGGATTTGTGTGTGTGTGTGTGTGTGTGGATGGGTTTCTTCTTCTTCTTCCATATTTCCATGGCAATCAGTTCAACAGGAACATTTGGAGTGGGGTTTTGGGTGAAGAGAGATATGTCATCTGATGACTCTTGGTTGTTGTTTTTTTTTTAACAGAGCCCCCTGCTGCCTGTGAGGCAAATTGCACTTGCAAAGCAAATGCTCTCCCTCTTCTTCCTAATAATCCAGCAACCTCTGAAATTTACTAATGCCCCATGAGTTACCTTTAACTAAAAAGCAGCAGGGTTTGACTGACTTTGTGCTGACTCAGGCTATTTACAGACCTGAGAAATGTAAACAGGGAAATCCATTGGATGTTGTATCTTTAGCATGACCATTATGTTCTTTGTCTCTACTATGGGCAGTAATGGGTGGGCAAATCAGTAGCCTGGGTGCCAGGGGCAAGCAGATTTTATGTCCAGAAATGGTTCAACAGGTTGACAGAATCCCTTTTTTTTTAAATCTTTTACTCCTTGATTGATTTTTGCACAAATGAAAATCTGTAGTACAGATGTGTAACTGTTTGATTCGATTCACAATACTGGGCTCCCCATTCAATTATTCCATGATATTTTAAAAAAAAAAAATTTAAATGATGAAAAATTTACCAGGGCGGCATGGTGGTGTTGTGGTTAGTGCTGTCGCCTCACAGCAAGAAGGTCCGGGTTTGAGCCCCGTGGCCGGCGAGGGCCTTTCTGTGCGGAGTTTGCATGTTCTCCCCGTGTCCGCGTGGGTTTCCTCCGGGTGCTCCGGTTTCCCCCACAGTCCAAAGACATGCAGGTTAGGTTAACTGGTGACTCTAAATTGAGCGTAGGTGTGAATGTGAGTGTGAATGGTTGTCTGTGTCTATGTGTCAGCCCTGTGATGACCTGGCGACTTGTCCAGGGTGTACCCCGCCTTTCGCCCGTAGTCAGCTGGGATAGGCTCCAGCTTGCCTGCGACCCTGTAGAAGGATAAAGCGGCTAGAGATAATGAGATGAGAAGATTACTGTGAGGTCAAATGTCCATCCCCAAATTGCAACTTAACAAGGCGTGTAGTCTACCGGGCGGAGGCATCCCCATTGGCGTCGAGTTCTATCTAGTGGTGTGTTTTTTTTTTTTTTTTGTTTTGTTTTTTTTGTTTTTTTAATTTAATCAATTTGAATCGTCCTAAATTTGTATTGTGATTTCTTGTCACACTGTCATTACATGCCTATGTAGCGATGTTGAAACATAGCGCTTCAATGTGCAACGTACCGTGATGCTGTAACTGTATTGCAAGTTACTTGTGCTGAATCCAACTGCCTACTGTGCTATACAGTATACACATCAGCCTCAGTGTGATTGATGGTATTACAGTTTTTACTAGGTACTGTATATTAATTGGTGTACATAATTTTTTCAGAATCAGGAACATGCAAGGATGTAGAACTCTTGACAAACATGCCAGTGCAAAGCTCATGTAGTTATCTAGTGGTCAAAAGCAAGAGAAAATAAATACTTGGCTGATGGTCTAGCACATAATTTTATGGTTTGTGTATCTTTTGTAAATTTTCAATATAGTCCCCATGTATTAAAAAACATATCATGCATATTATTCAAATGAATTATAAGATCAGTTTACGCAGAGTGTCTCAGGTGTACTTTAGGGTTGCATGCCAACTCTTAAAAGCAGCCCTTACTGTCTTACGGTGTTTCTGTTACACTGCTTGACCTTCTAATGAATCTTATCGGGTACTTCTGTTTCGGCGGAGTACTCTGTATAAACTTGCAGTGCAAAGTAAACCTCTGTCAGGGTTTGTACGTAGAATGTTCTTGAAGCAGTTAAAGTTAGCTGTTTATATAAGTAAATCAACCTGAAAAATAGCTGTTTTGTGAGAAGAGTGTGTGGTGTTTTTTTTTTTTTTTTTTTTTGTAAGTGGGACAGATGTATGGAGAAAAAAAGACGTGGTTTATATGTTTCCAGACATCCCAACTCTCCCGGGAGTTCCAGGAGTCTTCCGCATATTGATGGTGGCTCCCTGATGCCCACAAATTAGATACAATATCGAGAGAGAGAGAGAAAACAAGAACATCCTGATCGCTCTCTCTCATTAAGTAGACCAGTCAGTGTTTGGTGTGGGTAGGCTTTATGTCTTCTCTCCTGGACCAAGAGTCCATCAGTTCGGTGTATCCATGAGTTTCGTGGCAGAGTGCCCCAAAAAACGAAAATACAAAACCCACTTCATCTCAGACTACACAAGTGTCCCCTTGCCTAATAGGGGTAAAAAAAAAAAATGACGATGGTGTTGCACGCTGTACTGTTTGTAACAGTGACTTTAGCATTGCCCATAGTGGATTAAACCAGGGCTTTTCAAAGTGTGGGGCGCGCCCCCCCCTGGGGGGCGCCAGAGTTCTTCAGGGGGGGCGCAACGTGAGAGACAAAATGGATCGATTTTTAGTACCTAAAGCTACAGTGAGTGAGGAGACAAATCTGGGCCAAGCAAAAAAACGGAGCCTCCAGGATGTTGCGATTTGCAACTTCAGCGCAAATTCAACCAATCCCCGCGAATTCAGGGCGGTGCTGCAATTATATCCAATCACCGCAACGTTCCCGCAAATTTGACCAATCATTGGTGTCGTCTTGAGGTGACGTCGACAAACTACCTTCCGCCTTACTTCCGTGTGTTCAAGAGAAGCAGCATGCGCGCAGTGTTGCCAGATTGGGAAGTTTCAAGTGCAGTTTGGCGGGTTTTGAACATATTTTGGACTGGAAAACGTCAGCAGTATCTGGCAACACTGAAAGTGTGTTATGTTTACAGTGAAGGACTGTGTGCACTTTATTTTTTTTTACTTAATACAAGAAATTAATGGATGCCAACATTTTTGCCAAAATGGTATTTTATTTTCCATTGTTTAGGCAGCTTCAGCATCATACTGTGAGATTCTGTTCAAATTGCTTTTTTTCTTCTATGAAGCCTGAGCCATTTATTTAATTAGTTTATAATTATTGTTTAATTTAGTCTTCAGGAGAGACTGCCTGCACACAGTACTAGTATTAATAGTTTTTTCTTATATGAAAGCTGAGGCATTTATATTATATTTTAAGGTAACTTCATGTTGTGCTGTGAGGTTCTCTGCACTTTAACTTTAGAACCAACAGGTGCATTTGGATAAGTAAAGCCTATTGTTCTGCATTTTTGTAGTCCTGGTAATCTTTTATATTGGTAAAGTTGTTTACAGGACCATTTCTCAGTGTCTTTGTTTTTTAATCAATAGTTTTTCAGTAATAACTTAATATTTAACATATCACTCAATTTTAATCACAAAAAGAGAAAATCGCAACAATTTCTCGCAACTTTCACTTCCTCCCGCAATGTAATCGCAACAAAAACCTAAAAAACACCGCAACTTTCATCGCAGTTTTTTTGGAAACCACCCCCCCACAACATCAGACATTTTAGCCCGCAACAATCACAAAAAAGGCCCGCGGAATCCTGGGGGACTGGAAAAAGAAGGAAGTCTGACCACGATTATTTAAAGTTTGGATTTTCATGGACTGGATCTGAAGATGCTCCACTGCCACAGTGTGCTGTCTGCCAAGAGGTGCTAGCTAACGATGCTATGAGATGTTTAAAATGTGTAAAACAAGATGTTTTAAAAAGCACAGATGTTTAAAATGTGAAAAAGAAAAAAATAATGTGTACAACAACCATTTTTTAAAAATACGAATGGAACATTTAAGTATAGCAACAACAAAAATTGTAGGGGGGGGGGCGCTGTTGTTTATTTGCTCTCCGAGGGGGGGCCGACTCTCCCACACTTTGAAAACCCCTGGATTAAACGATTGTAAAAGACGTTGACATGAGTTTAACAGTGTCGTTTGTTCATGTGCGTATTATTTATATGAGCTGGCTAGCTGCCAAGGTTGCATGATAAGACCAAACTCCTTGAAGATTTGCTTAATGTTGCAATAGAATATTTTTAAAAATGAGTTAAAGAATAGAAACAAGCAGTTTACATGTTTTGTCACATTTTCTCCATGTCGGCTGATCTAGTTTGGTGATGCCCAATTCTAACTGTGATGCAGAAAGGGCTTTCAGCATGGTACGTTACATCAAGACAGAATTCACGAGTTGGCTGTCTCAAACACTTGTGAATCTGATGTCTTGCATGATTAACAAGTTCAATGACGCAGACTGTTACAAGGTTGAGGTTTCAGGCAAATTGCTCAAATCTGCAAAACAAGCCACGTCACAATACAACGAATGTTTGCAAAAGAAATAGGAATGCTAGCACTTGTGTTTATGTAATACTAGTTTTAGAAAAGGTATTTGACGTATTTGTTCATGTAAATAGTCTCCGGAAAAAAAATCCTTTTTTCTTCTATTCATGTTTTATTTCAGTATCTAATTAAAGTAACTTTCTGTTGTGACATGTCCTGTTCATGCTTTCGTACCTCCCTGAAATGACTTTTTGCAGGTTGGGATGTCTGTGTTTCAGCAGTTGTATCTTTTTATAACTGCTTTCAAAAAGGTTTACTGAAATATCCCGTTGGAGTGGCTTTTGTTACCTAGTGTTCTAGCAGTGAACATTTTTTTTTTTTTTTTTTTTAAATATTTAGGAAAAATATTTGAATACTGTCATATTAGCTACTCGGCTATACCTTGTACTGGCTACGGCTAGTTTTCTCATCTCATCTCATTATCTCTAGCCGCTTTATCCTTCTACAGGGTCGCAGGCAAGCTGGAGCCTATCCCAGCTGACTACGGGCGAAAGGCGGGGTACACCCTGGACAAGTCGCCAGGTCATCACAGGGCTGACACATAGACACAGACAACCATTCACACTCACATTCACACCTACGCTCAATTTAGAGTCACCAGTTAACCTAACCTGCATGTCTTTGGACTGTGGGGGAAACCGGAGCACCCGGAGGAAACCCACGCGGACACGGGGAGAACATGCAAACTCCACACAGAAAGGCCCTCGCCGGCCCCGGGGCTCGAACCCAGGACCTTCTTGCTGTGAGGCGACAGCGCTAACCACTACACCACCGTGCCGCCACGGCTAGTTTTATCAGTAAAAAATTATGGATATTTTATAAATACAACCAAAAGTCCTTCTGTCAGGTTACCTAATATTAGCTACCCTAGCTTTAGCAGTAATTATTATGAATATTTATAAACATCCCCTTAGAAATCCTCTTAGGTAACCTAATATTAGCTACTTGGCTAGCTTTAGCAATAAAACTTTTATAAATATGACCTAAAATCATCTCAGAAATTCTGTCAGATTAGCTACTAGGATAGCATTAGCAAATTATGACTATTAATAAATATGACCTGAAATCCTGACAGGTTATTTCCTGTTAACTACTATTCTAGCGTTTAGTGGTAAAGATTAAATGTGACCTGAAATCCTGTCAGGTTCCCTCTTATTAGCTACTGTAGGCTAGATTTAGCAGTAAATATTTTAAATATCAATAAATATGGCCTAAAATCCTTTCAGAAGTTTTATCAACTGCCTCACAGTAGCTACTAGGCTAGCTTTAGTGGTGAAGATTTATAAATATTTTATAAATATAGCCTGAAATCCTATCAAGCTGCCTCATAGTAGCTGCTAGGCTAACTTTAGCGCTAAAGATTATAAATATGGCCTAAAATCCTCTCAGAAATCCTATCGAACGGCCTCATGGTAGCTAATAGGCTAGCTTTAGCAGTAAATATTATAAATATGGCCTGAAATCCTGTCAAACTGCCTCATAGTAGCTGCTAGGCTAACTTTAGCGCTAAAGATTATAAATATGGCCTGAAATCCTATCGAACGGCCTCATAGTAGCTACTAGGCTAGCTTTAGCAGTAAAGGTTATAAATATAGCCTGAAATCCTGCCAAACTGCCTCATAGTAGCTGCTAGGCTAACTTTAGCACTAAAGATTATAAATATGGCCTAAAATCCTCTCAAAAATCCTATTGAACGGCCTCATAGTAGCTAATGGGCTAGCTTTAGCAGTAAATATTATAAATATGGCCTAAAATCCTGTCAAACTGATAGTAGCTACTCGGCTAACTTTATTGCTAAAGATTATAAATATGGCCTGAAATCCTATCAAACGGCCTCATAGTAGCTACTAGGCTAGCTTTAGCAGTAAAGGTTATAAATATAGCCTGAAATCCTGTCAAACTGCCTCATAGTAGCTGCTAGGCTAACTTTAGCACTAAAGATTATAAATATGGCCTAAAATCCTCTCAGAAATCCTATCGAACGGCCTCATAGTAGCTAATGGGCTAGCTTTAGCAGTAAATATTATAAATATGGCCTGAAATCCTGTCAAACTGCCTCATAGTAGCTACTAGGCTAACTTTATTGCTAAAGATTATAAATATGGCCTAAAAGCCTCTATTTTAGGATTTTAGAGGGGGTGAGGAATGTTTATGCTGGTGGAAAGGCAATCTGTCGTCTATCTAATAGATTCCGGATGTAAATATGGCAGAATGCCCTTCCTTTAGCCTTCAGAAAGAAAGAAAATGAATGAAATGTGTATATAGGACAGGATTTCTAGGCTGTCCATCTGGACTCTAGTCACATCAAGAACTTAAACCTTCTGACCATTATAATCAACAATATGACTGTATTTTTGTCTCCTTTCCTGAGTTGTGTGTGTGTGCATGTGTTGTGATGGTGTTATCAGGTCTCCAGGAGGGACACCATTACGGAAAAGGAGGAGTAAAGGGACGGTGTGTGCGTCGGACCCTGCTGCACTTATTGCTGAAGCGTTGAAGAGGAAGTTTGCACAGAGGCAGCGAGACAACTCGTTTGATAAGGAGAACTGCTCAGCCGAGTCCTCGCCGTTCAGCAGCCCCGACACGCCCCGAGTAAGATGTTTTGAGCTCAGTGTTTTTAGGAATTGAACAGGTGCACTGTAGGACAGTGTTACCTGGGCATGTTCGCACTCCTGGTTCATTTTCAGAAACAAATGTGATGATGCATAATCAACATCATGGATATTCTAGTGTTTTTACAGCTAAACCTCTTTATTTATTACTTAATTCCAGACATATTAAGAATAAAGTAATGAAGTAAGCAGTCATGAACAGGAAATCAAATGGCTTATTTTTAAGACTTTTTAAATATTTTATTGGCTGGATTATATTTTTAAGAAGCTTTTTAAATCATCCACCATTTATACTGTTATTGCATCTGAATCAATCTTTTGAGTATCTAAGTGCTCGTTTAATAAACTTCACAAACTGAAGAAAGCTTTGGATGAAACCTTGTGATAGCAATCGGGATTTCCCCCCAAGGGGAAATAGTGAGGGGAAGTTGACAAGGGTGCGTTAAAACCATACTGGAATGCAGCCAATATAGAAAGAACCACTTAAGCATTGCACTCATTTTCACTATTCCAGAGCATATTGGTTGCATTTTTGAAAGTCATTTTGCTGCTTTTGTAGCTTGCTGATATTGGGGGGGGAATGGGAAATAAATATCACATTACATCTAAAGTCCTACGGTACATTTCACAACAATCTTACAGCTTTTCATCATTCCAGCTCGATTTTTACATGTACCCAGCAACTGTGTGAGGAATGAACTGCTTGGGGGCATGCTGTTTATTTTCCAAAAAAAAAAAATCAACAACGGGGTGGTGTGATGTGGCCTAAAGTTGATTATTTTTGAATAACTGCACATGCTGAAAGGATTTGTTCCTCTTCTACAACAACCATTTGCCAGCGCTAACCATTTTCTGTTTAAGAATGATGGGTCATTTTTATCCTTTTCATAGTTACATTAGAAAGGTAATTCCTAGGAGTTAATTCCTCTGGTCATTTATATCGAGGATGTTACATGGTTTTATGAAATATGAAGTTTATCTTCGAGTGGTGAACATGTTCACAAGTTAGTGATGCAAACGAGTAAAAAATATCTTCAACGTGAGAAGATAAACTTCATATCTTTACACCACCATGTAATGTTCTTTTATATTATATGGACACATCCACAAAAAAAATATCAAGTTAATGAAAATAACTTTAATTTTGAACCGGTTCGCCATTTTGACAATGCACGTCGAGTCAGCGAGAAAACACTGGGAGTGACATCATCGGAGTGAAATATCGGGAATCGTTATATATACAGGGCACTTTTTTGATGGAATAAAAATGTTCTATTCCCTTCTAGCAGGTTTCATTCATTTGGTTTGATAGCATGCAATATTGTTAGTGTATCGCTAATCCTATCAGAAGCACTTTATTGCCAGGTATGTTACACACACGAGGAATTTGACTCTGGTTCGACTTAGCTTTCATAGTACAGACAGAAAGAAAGTATAGGAAAAAAAACCCACACACAGAGAGAGAGAGAGAGAGAGAGAGAGAGTCTCACTGCAGTGAACTCCAGGGGGAGAATCGCGTTTCTACAGCGATGGCCTTGAAGGCAGTGTTGGCTGGGAGAGCCAAGATAAGATTGGAATTTGTTTAGACTTAAGATGGGTAGACGTGTCCTTTTTCGCTTAACCCGCTTGTCCATTCTGGCCACCAAAATGATCCATTTCTCTTTGCAAAGCCATCAACTTCTCCATGATGTTATCAATGTTGCGACTCAAGTTCTACAGCCACAGTCTGAGTGCCAACGGCTCTGCCCACCGCCTCAATCATGTCGGGCAGCTTTGTGGGGCTTTGAACAGCTGCCGCCGTTAACTGATTTCCTCGATACACCAGGGCAATGCCAAGTCCAATCAGCAAAAATCCTGTGATCATGGTTCCGAATAGGTAAATATCCTCAATGTCCTCCACGGAAAGAATCGCCAAGCACACCACACGCCACTTCTCCCAGGCATCCATGGTGTATCCGGCTGCAAACGTTCCGGCAGGACAGGCAGGTTCCCCCGAACCCCAGACTTCTCGTCGAGAAGATTGTGTCAATTGCGTGAAGTGACCAGTTGATCAAATCCATAATTTCAATTCGGAGAACAGCGCAGGAAGGGTCTCTCAGACAAGACGAGTCCGCAGAAGCAAAGCAGGAGAGAGGCTTGTCAGGAAGGGAGAGGCTGAGAAATGAGAGACGAGAGATGAGCGGAAAAAACACCCACACATTTCGCTCTTATCAGGACCGGAATGTGTAGGCATTAAAAAAAACCCTCAGCGCAGCATTCTGTGAAGCACGGAGAAGAATTAACACAACAATTACACAAAAACATAGAAAAACATAGAAAGTACGAGAGAGCAAAGTCCCGTGGCAGCCATCTGCGGCGCCATCTTGGTGTATCTATGTGTATTACGTCACTCTACCCAGTGGAGAATGAGCATTGAATACGGTTTACAAGATTGCATGGTTGACAAGACATGACGTCACACATCAGAGACATAAAACGTCCGCGCTAGCGAGCGACTGTGACAATTTGTAAACAAATATGGCCGCCAGGTTTGCTTCGTTAAATATGGAAGAGTTTGAGAGAGTTTTGAAAGAGAAAGACGCATTGAACACCTGAAAGGAATGTGTGTGTATAATAATAATAATAATAATAATAATAATAATAATGGCTTTTTTTTTTCATGGTATATCAGATATATTCCATTTAGCTACTTGTCTTTGACTCATTCAGGATCATGCTAGCTGAATGGAATATATTTGATATACCACAAAAAAGCCATCTAATAATATATTATTTAAATATGTCACTCAGATCCACGATGATGTATTTCATATGAAAAATTAGAGTTTTTCGGCATGAGAAGATAAACTTCATATCTTCAAGCCAACGTGTGATTTTTCTTTTTATATCGACACATTCACAAACAAAACGTACCGAAATTTATCAAAACAATTAATCGATTTCTTTACGAGTGGCATATGGAGATTTGTCATGGTTTTGGTTCTCTATGTCATGGATGTAGCTCATATGAAAAATAAGAGTGGTGTATTTCCCAGTAAAACACTCGTTTCCATATAATATAATTACACGTTTTTAAAATTGGTTTATGTGGAGCATTCGCCATACAAGTCCCAGTGCATGTTGTAACAATAAAAACAATAATATATTTGAAGGTGTGCATTAATATAGACCTGTAATTTGCCTTACAGCCAACATTACTGTCAGAGCTGCTGTTCTAGAAAATGAATCAACACTTTGGAAACTACAATGACTCTATCCCAGACAGGGCAGAAGCAGGTTTATATGACCTGTATGGGGTTCCCCTTAACAGCTACAACACCATGTAGAGGGTTTGAGTTTCATGGAGAAGCTGAACTTGATTGAGTCATGTTACCTTTTTTTATTTTTTATTATTATTATTTTTTTTTAAATGTGGGTATGTGGTGTGGTTTGGAGCAGAAGGTGGGAACATACCAGAATGATGTCCCTCTTTTGACTGGAGTAGATATGAAGTTGTATTTGACTCCTACCACCAAATGGCGCTGTTTCACTTCAGTTCTTCTTTCTGTTGTAGCATATTTGCAAGTCCAGATGTTACAGATCACAAAGTGTATCATTACATGATGTATTACATGATTATTACATGATGTATTATTGCGTCTTGAGATCTTATTTGCGTCTGTTTACAGGTTCCACAGTTCAAGAGACGCAGTCAGGGGCGAAATCATTTGTCCCTTTTAACCCGTGGATCAGACGGGAAACAGCGTGATGGAAAATAGTGTGCTGAATGGCCTTTGAAGATTTTTCTGTCTCACTTTCTATCAGCCCCCACAGTTTTATGGTACTTTTCTTCCTTAGAAGGGTAAAGGAGCTGCCTTTTTATTCATCGCTTTCAGCTGTGGATTGATGATTTTTGTACAGTTCTGCAGTTCTTACACTGGTGTTTGAGTGTTAACTGTGAATATAAGAGGCTGAATGGTGACTGTTCTGAGTTTAGGTCAAGCCTATACCACATGGACCTCCTGTATGCAATGCATCTAAATGTGTTGTTTGTTTGTTTGTTTGTTTGTTTTAATTGTTTGATTTGTTGTTGCTGTTATTTGTGTATTTGCACTGCTTTGCTATCTGTTGGTTTTTCAGAAAAGCAATAACTGATATTCCATGTGAAGCACTGGTTTATTTTTTGCAGTTGAAAGATTTCAAATATTTTGAAAGTAGCAAATATGAAACTTCTGTGTGCATGTATGTGGATACATGGAGCCAGGAATTTTGTATTCAAACCAAATTCAGGAACGCATATCAATTCCTCCATCGTGTTCATCGGAGTTGTTTCTGATGTACCTTTCACCCATTTCATACCATGTACCTTTCAGCCATGAACTAAAAGAAATAAACATGTTCTCTCATCAGTACTGAATGTCTCATCATTCTCATCTCATTATCTGTAGCTGCTTTATCCTGTTCTACAGGGTCGCAGGCGAGCTGCAGCCTATCCCAGCTGACTACGGGCGAAAGGCGGGGTACACCCTGGACAAGTCGCCAGGTCATCACAGGGCTGACACATAGACACAGACAACCATTCACACTCACATTCACACCTACGCTCAATTTAGAGTCACCAGTTAACCTAACCTGCATGTCTTTGGACTGTGGGGGAAACCGGAGCACCCGGAGGAAACCCACGCGGACACGGGGAGAACATGCAAACTCCGCACAGAAAGGCCCTCGCCGGCCACGGGGCTCGAACCCGGACCTTCTTGCTGTGAGGCAACAGCGCTAACCACTACACCACCATGCCACCCAATACTGAATGTGTTCATCTTAATATTTTCAGGTATATTTTGCTCACTTGGCTTGTAATGCAAAGCAGCTTGTAATTTAAAGCTTGTAAAACCGACCAGTTGAAGGTTAATGCTTTTGCTCAAGGAGACAACATTGGCAACTTGGTGGTGTTGGGATTTGAACTCATGACTTTTTTTTTTTCCTCATCAGTAGCCATGTTTAAGTAGTTCGTAAACCTGTAATTATTCTCAAAAGTAAGAATGAACATGGCATCAAGTGAATTCCTTCAAGGAAAGTATAATATATAAATATACAGTTATACAATGGCTTGCATAAGTATTCACCCCCATTTTGTCCATTTTGCAGTTACAACCTGGAATAGAAATGTGTTTATTTGGGATCTTTAACCATTTGATTCACCCATTTTCGTCTATCTCTTGGTTGCATACTTATTCACACCTCCTTGAACTCCTTGCTCGCCCATATGGTCCAATCCCACAGAAGAGCTACTGTCACACAAACTTCTGAAAAAGTGAATGCGGACACCTTTCTGTTTTAGCCAGCATTAACTTTTTCAGCAGTTTGTGCTACAGTAGTTCTTCTATGGAATTGGACCATAGGGTTAGCCTTCGTGCCCCATACGAATCAGTGAACCTTAGACACCCATGACCCTATCGCTGGTTCACTGGTTGTCCTTCCTTGGACCAGTTTTGGTCGGTACTAACCACTGCATACTGGCACATCTTGTGGGGTGTTCCCATTTTGGAGATGTTCAGATCCAGTTATCTAGTCATCACAGTTTGTCAAAGTCACTCAGATCCTTACACTTGCCCATTTTTCCTGCTTCCAACAAATCAACTTCGAGAACTGACTGTTCTCTTGCTGTCTAATATACCCCACCCCTTGACAGGTGCCACTGTAATGAGATAATCAATGTTATTCACTTCAACTGTCAATTGTTTTATAATGTGACGGTTGATCTGTGTGTTTTTACGTATCTTCATTAGTTACCATATACATCTCAACAACCATCTGTCTCTTTTACATTGAAAGCTTGTTAGTTGTGTGCCAATATTTACAGAGTTGACTGTAAGTCAATGGAATAATGCGATGTGGGCAACCTGAACACGCACAACCTTTATCGGGCATCACACATTAGTTGAATGGTCTCAATGCTATGATGATGATTTTCTCCAGTGATTCAAGATATAGTTAGAACATGATTGATACATGAGTAGAGACGCCTCCTTGTCCTGACTGGTTGAATGTTTTGTTGTCTGCTTGGGTTCCCCTCGGTCCTGTTTATAGATCAGGTAGTGCCCCATGGCCCAGAGTATTTTCTCTGAGCATGTATTTTTATTCATGTTATTGGCAAGAACTGTGAAGTATATTGTAACTGAAATATATTGAGTCAAAGTCCCTCCCATGCCAGGATTTGGTCTTCCCAGGCAGTCTCTTGTCCCAGCTCTTTGAGGTGTATGGGTGTGGCGCTGAGCTCTGTTTCTATAGCCCTCAGCCTGTCACCTATTATATAGCTAGGGTTACAGTGGGGGGCTGGTCCTCTGGTAACTGTGAGAGTTTGACTCCCTACTCGCATCTGTGTTGCAGCGTGCCTTGCCAGATGGCAGTAGATACCATTTTTATGATCTTTCTTATGACCCGACCATGAGTAGAACTCGTGATCTCCCAGTCGAGAGGCAGACATGCTAACCACTAGGCCAACTCATGGTTGAAATATATTGAACTGAACCTATATTCAATGGTGGCTGTGACTTTAAATCTCATTACTTAATTTAGGCTGGATTCTGACTTGAATTACATTATAGGTGATGTACAACAGCAGTGGGCAACCTGTGGAGCTGGTGGTTAGGTGCCTTGCTCAAGGTCACTTCAGCTATTCCTGCTGGTCCAGGGAACTGAACCAGCAACCTTCTGGTCCCAAAGCTGTTCCTCTAACTTTTAGGCCATGTCATTGAATAAGTACGTAAGATTTCTTCTTATTTAAGGTCTACTCCATCAATCAGTGTTCGGGTGATCCTGAAGATGCTCTCCGTCAAGAACTGAAGTGTTACTTTGAACATTTTCACTGTGGACTTTGGCTTTTGTTTCTCTTCTTACCTTTTGTTAATGGCATAATTGCACTCTGGTTGAAGTACAGTACTGGGTCGAGTGTGAGCAGGCAATGTCTGAGCTAAATGTGATCACAGATTTTAATTGGGGGGCAAGAATGCTTTCAGAAACATTGTACTGTATATCACACTGTAGTTGACCTTGAGCTGATCAACTTTGGCACACTTGTGTTTTTTATATTTTTGAGTGTGGTTGAGGGTGTAATGGAAGAAATGCATTGTGTGGCATGTGTTGTTTGTTTCTGTAAACCACATCCTTCCAATCACTAAAGGTTAGCATGAAGAGGATGTACTGGTGTACCAAGGCAGGAAATGGTTACACGCTAAAATCTGATTAATCGTCTACTCCGTTTCTTGCATACAGTCAGTCGGTCAGAAGTGCCTACGTGATGGAATGTTTTCTCATTTAAAGATTCAGGTTCTGCTCACGTCTGCTGTTTTTGCTTCACTGATAGTGTGTGTTTAGTAGTGCACCTGTATTCTTTCTCTCTCTCTAACACACGTGCTACTCTCACATTTGCATATGAGCCTGTTTGTAGCTTCTGAAGATAAAAAGTGTGTTATGTTCCGGTCTTAAGATGGAAGCATGTGGAATTATTGTGCAGCAGTAAACATTGTGTACTAGTTACCAGAAGGTTGTGTTCAAATCTCAGGACTACTAGAAGAAGAAGCCTTTATTAGTCACGTGTATACAAGCACAGTGAAATTCCTCCTCTGCATTTAACCCATCTGAAATGGTGAGCAGCTATACTACAGCACCCAGGGAGCAGTTGGGAGTTAGGCACCTTACTTAAGGGCACTTCAGCTATGATACAGAGGGAGGGGAAAGTGCTGTTCATTCACTCAACTCCCCTCATGTTTTTCCTGCCAGTCCTGGGAATCAAATTGGTGATGTTTGGGCCCAAGGCTGTTTCTCTAACCTTCAGGCCATGGAGAGTCACAATTAGGCCGTTGAGCACCAAGCCATTAATTTCATTCAGTTCCAAGTGAAAACATCTGCTGGCTGAATACATGCAAAGCACTAACCTACACTTGACTGTAGACTTTAAAAACAACGTACGCAGAGGCTTGTATCATAAACGCACCTCCATCAAGACAGGAACGAAAAAAGAGGCTGGTGAGGAAGTAATTACTGATGGCTGATTTAACATAAGTGATAAAAGCAACTCACTGGTTTCAAAGATGTTCCACAAGATTAAATCTGTCACTATAAAGAGATAAAGAATATGACGCATCTATCTTTACTTAATAACAAATATACTGTCATTACGGAAATAAATAAATCACTTTAGCGTGTGTGAGGAAATAATCAACTTCGCACATCACCTTGTTGTTGAGTACTTACCTATAACTGCATGCGCTATTGTGTTTTATTCTTAACTTAATATCCATCAATGAAATACTGTATCAACATTCAAAGCTAAACGTTTTCAATGTGGTAAGCTTCGGCCCATGTGAATGTCGTGACTCATTAAAACGTCTGAAGGAGTTTCTGTGATTGGCCAGGATGATCACAACACACAAGTACTTTCTTTAGTAATTGGCCTAGCTCATTTGTACAACCCCGATTCCAAAAAAGTTGGGACAAAGTGTAAATAAAAACGGAATGCAATAATTTACAAATCTCAAAAACTGATATTGTATTCACAATAGAACATAGACAACATATCAAATGTCGAAAGTGAGACATTTTGAAATTTCATGCCAAATATTGGCTCATTTGAAATTTCATGACAGCAACACATCTCAAAAAAGTTGGGACAGGGGCAATAAGAGGCTGGAAAAGTTAAAGGTACAAAAAAGGAACAGCTGGAGGACCAAATTGCAACTCATTAGGCCAACTGGTAATAGGTCATTAACATGACTGGGTATAAAAAGAGCATCTTGGAGTGGCAGCGGCTCTCAGAAGTAAAGATGGGAAGAGGATCACCAATCCTCCTAATTCTGCGCCGACAAATAGTGGAGCAATATCAGAAAGGAGTTCGACAGTGTAAAATTGCAAAGAGTTTGAACATATCATCATCTACAGTGCATAGTATCATCAAAAGATTCAGAGAATCTGGAAGAATCTCTGTGCGTAAGGGTCAGGGCCGGAAAACCATACTGGGTGCCCGTGATCTTCAGGCCCTTAGACGGCACTGCATCACATACAGGCATGTTTCTGTATTGGAAATCACAAAATGGGCTCAGGAATATTTCCAGAGAACATTATCTGTGAACACAATTCACCGTGCCATCCGCAGTTGCCAGCTAAAACTCTATAGTTCAAAGAAGAAGCCAGAAGCGCAGAAGCGCAAAGAAGAATCCAGAAGCGCAGACGTCTTCTCTGGGCCAAGGCTCATTTAAAATGGACTGTGGCAAAGTGGAAAACTGTTCTGTGGTCAGACGAATCAAAATTTGAAGTTCTTTATGGAAATCAGGGACGCCGTGTCATTCGGACTAAAGAGGAGAAGGACGACCCAAGTTGTTATCAGCGCTCAGTTCAGAAGCCTGCATCTCTGATGGTATGGGGTTGCATTAGTGTGTGTGGCATGGGCAGCTTACACATCTGGAAAGACACCATCAATGCTGAAGACCATTGGGAAGGGAAGACCTTGCATTTTCCAACATGACGATGCCAAACCACATACTGCATCAATTACAGCATCATGGCTGTGTAGAAGAAGGGTCCGGGTACTGAACTGGCCAGCCTGCAGTCCAGATCTTTCACCCATAGAAAACATTTGGCGCATCATAAAACGGAAGATACGACAAAAAAGACCTAAGACAGTTGAGCAACTAGAATCCTACATTAGACAAGAATGGGTTAACATTCGTATCCCTAAACCTGAGCAACTTGTCTCCTCAGTCCCCAGACGTTTACAGACTGTTGTAAAGAGAAAAGGGGATGTCTCACAGTGGGAAACATGGCCTTGTCCCAACTTTTTTGAGATGTGTTGTTGTCATGAAATTTAAAATCACCTAATTTTTCTCTTTAAATGATACATTTTCTCAGTTTAAACATTTGATATGTCATCTATATTCTATTCTGAATAAAATATGGAATTTTGAAACTTCCACATCATTGCATTCCGTTTTTATTTACAATTTGTACTTTGTCCCAACTTTTTTGGAATCGGGGTTGTATGTTCACACATTCTGTGATGTCAGAATTCAATTGCAAATATAGCCACAAGCGGCCCTGAAGGGCCTGGGCACCTCAGGTGCCGCGACCTGTCACATGTGGTCATCGTACAATGCACACGCATCTGAGATGTGCAACAAAAGCCTGGGTATCTGATCCGTGCATCACCAATCATGAGGTTTTAGGCACATGCTTCCTGTTTGTGTGGCTTAACATATAAATTTATTGTTTCCCCTTTTCAACATCTTGCAAGATAATCACAAATCCTTTCGCAATTCAAAATCAGCCACATCTTGACATGATATACACCAAATCTGGCATGAATCCAACAAACTGCCTCGGAGGAGAACATCAAAATGTAACACTTGTCAAAATGCACACAACTAAAAATAACTTGCTTCTTATTGCGTATGGCTGATGCAATGTACATTACGATTTTGTTCATCTTGGGGCACCCCATATACCTACCAAATTTGACACGGATGGGTGACACTACGTATCTACTGGGCAAAAGTCTCAATGACATGGGGGCACTATGGAGTCCCCTGGACACACCTGGAGCCAAGCCTCTATCCTTGAGTACCGGTGGCCGAGGCTGATGTGTGTATCAAATTTCATGAGTTTTTGCCCATGGGAACCACCTCAAAAATGGCCAAGTCTTGAAGAAAAAGAACAACAACAATAAGAAGAATCAAACAATGGGACCTTAAATATGTTAACCATGGGCCCTAAATATGTTAATAATACACCTAAAGTGATGTACAAGGTTGAAAGGCGGAACTCTCAACCATGAACTGTTCAAACATGAACCAGTAGATGACGCCAAACACTTTCAGTTTGTCAGAAGTTGCAGTGGAGGGAGTTTATGATGTTACAGGACACTAAAAGGAGAGAGTGAACTGGGATGGTGGGAGGAGACAGAGTTGCTAACTTAGTATTAGCAGGATTTGCATAACTGTATGAGCACATTTGCAATCCAAATCACCCCTAGTGAGTTTGACTGTTCTGCGCAGCACGATTGGGAAATCATCAGATCACGTGACACTTCATGAATTTGTTCACTTCATGAACATTTGCTTTGAATTAGAATTCCCTCTCATGGTTTACTACATGTCAATTGTGTATATGTGTGTATGAGAAAAAGAGAGAGAGAGAGAGAGAGAGAGACTGCAGTGGCCTTCTGGGTGTTTGAGTAGCAGATGGAGAAGACACTGTAAAAACAAAATCAAACAGCAGAGGTTAGAGGTCTCACACACACACACCACTGACATCATTATTAATGCACCTAATAGATGGAATGCCCTCACAAGTAATAATAATTTTGCCAAAGCAACGCCCTTACAATGATGCCACTTGTGTGCCTGGAAAGATAACGATGATGAGTAATGTTTGTTGGATGCCAATACTTCTGTTGATGAGTTGACTATAAGTCAGTGTGATAATGCAACATAGGCAACCCGAATACAGAACCTTTATCAGACACCATGTGCTCATCTAGCGTTCCTGACTGATGCTATGATGTTATCAGGTTTCTCCCAGTGGTTCAGAATATAGTTTGAAAGTTAGGCGACATGACTGACACGCCGGGAGAAACACCTCCTTGTCCTGATTGGTTGGATGCTTGTTGTCCACTTGCTTGTTTGGTTTATACTGGTTTACCTCTGTCCGTCCGTCCATCTGTATCTCCGTATTTCCATCCATCCGAAACACCCTTTTTCTCAGCAACCACAAATCATAGCCACTTGGTACTTGGTACCAAACTTCAGCTTGGGATTCTATACCATGTATACCATTTTCAGGTCTGTCGCACATCGACTTCCTGTTTACTGACTGGATGTATTTACGAAGCATATAGCGTGGATTTACAAAATTTTCATAACACTTTTCTCAGCAACTACTAATCACAACTGCTTGATATTTGGTACCAAGCTTCAGCTTAGGATTCTATACCGTGTATACATTTTTCAGGTCTGTCCCACATCGGCTTCCTGTTTACCGACTGAATGTATTTACAAAACATATAGGGTGGATTTTGACGCTATTTCAAGAAGCAAAATGCTATTTCAGAATGGTAGTCTCCCAGGATGCTATTTGAAATCCCTGGGGAGAGACACTACTCTTTACTTCCTTGTTTCAGGGTTCATTATTTGTTGAAGTCAACATTCATAATAAGTGTCCTATTCCTTCGATTGCTTGAATTCTGATATAAACGACAGCGGGAGGATACGGAAGTGAGCAGTAGCTCACAGTTGATCTTGTTTCAACCACTGGAATAGAAGAAGAGTTGTGAAATATACATTATATTTTGTCTGGAAAAAACAAAACAAAAACAAACAAACAAACAAAAAACCCTGACCCCAAATTGAATGGTGGTTATGACTTTAAATTCCATTGCTGTCTTTAGACTGGATTCTGACTTAAATAAATGCATAAGGTTTATTCTTATTTGAGACTTAATTAAACCTAAATCTGATCCTAACCTTAAACTCAGTAACCAGAAGGGAAACTTTCAGCTATTAAAAAAAAAACTCATCTCATCTCATTATCTCTAGCCGCTTTATCCTGTTCTACAGGGTCGCAGGCAAGCTGGAGCCTATCCCAGCTGACTACGGGCGAAAGGCGGGGTACACCCTGGACAAGTTGCCAGGTCATCACAGGGAAAAAAAAATATATATATATATATATATATATATATATATATATATATATATATATATATATATGGGGGGGGGGGGGCATTTTCCTTGTGGGGACAGGCCAAATGTCCCCACAATGTCAAAACTGTTACACATTCTTCCTCAGCTCCCACCAAGATATAAAAACATGCCCACATACAATTTTGTAAAACAACAATCTGATACTAATCACTAATCGCAGCTCCTGCACTGTCATGAGCATTTTGACAAGTTCTCGCTAAGTCCCCTTGCACTGCAGGCACATTGATCTTTTAAATGATTTTAATCTGGGACTATGTGCATGTAGGTTAGACTCTAAATATTGACACTCGACACAAAGCTCTCAGAGGTGTCTGACAGGAAGACAAAGTGCTCCCCGTAACACTGATAAAGCCGATAACACCGTGACTCACATGTCTTGACTCACTACACCTTCCGCTATTCATGTCTTTTATACTACTTAATCATTTTGATTAATAGATCTGAATAGATTTGGATGCAGATTAGTTTGTGAGTTAACTTCTGAAACTGTGCTTCTTATTATTTACAGTTCTTCCTCTTAAAGTGATTTATTTATTCATTTATTTGTGAGTGAGGATTGGACGTTTGGATACACACACAGATCCTGGGCATTTAAGGGATTAAATTTAATAGCTTATTATTATTATTATTATTATTATTATTATTATTAATGATAATAGCCTCATTATCAGGGAATAGATCAGTCTCATTTCACTTTTAACCATATGTGTGCGTGAGTGTGTTTGTATACCCCTTTTTCATAGCTTGGAGCTGGGACTTTCCCAGTAAGAGTCATTTCGGTTCTTCTATGACTAAGTGAGTGATTCTGGGAAGGCAAGGGTTAATTTTTCACTCCCACCATCTCATCTCAGCTCAGCTCATCTCATCTCATCTCATCTTTTCTCTTTTACTGACTGAAAAAATGTCTTGACCCATCTCATGCAACAATCTCTCTCTCTTTTTTTTTATAAAGTGTCTTTAATGAGTAACAGATTTGAGTTTTTAACATGGAATTAGCAAATACACAAATGTGATCAACTAGCATCCATGCTCATGGCATGAGGAGATTCTCATGATGTACTTAAAATGTAATGATGAAATAAATAAATAAATAAATAAATAAATAAATGTAATTTACTTTCATTGTATGTACGTTTATTTAAATTGACCTTATCCATCAATAGGCCAATCAATATCACTGAAAATAAAGAAAAAAGAAAACTTTTCTTCTTTTGACGATCTTCAGGAAATTAGATAAGGCAACTTCCTGTTGGATATGTCACATATTGTTCAGGTAGCAGGGTTGAGTGAATGAAAATGCACGTTTGTTATAACTTACTGTATAACAGAAACATCGTGGAAAATAATGTTTCAGTTATGAGATGTTAAATGAATTTGTACATTAATTCAATAATTATATGATTTAAGTATTTTAATGATTATATATCAAGCTAAATTGTAGATATAGTGAACTAGGACAGGTAATGTGCTGTTTAGATTGAGTAGGTTTAATAATATTTATTTGAATATACGGTATATTAGGGGCAGCACGGTGGTGTAGTGGTTAGCTCTGTCGCCTCACAGCAAGAAGGTCCTGGGTTGGAGCCCAGTGCCCGGTGAGGGCCTTTCTGTGTGGAGTTTGCATGTTCTCCCCGTGTCCGCGTGGGTTTCCTCCGGGTGCTCCGGTTTCCCCCACAGTCCAAAGACATGCAGGTTAGGTTAACTGGTGACTCTAAATTGAGCGTAGGTGTGAATGTGAGTGTGAATGGTTGTCTGTGTCTGTGTCAGCCCTGTGATGACCTGGCGACTTGTCCAGGGTGTACCCCGCCTTTCGCCCGTAGTCAGCTGGGATAGGCTCCAGCTCGCCTGCAACCCTGCACAGGATAAGCGGCTAGAGATGATGGATGGATGAATGGGTTGTATTTTCATAATATTTCATAATCTTATATACATATATACTGGGATGTATCCCACAGGATTACTGGTGAATTACCTGTGAATGTGGATTGTGATATGACGTCATTGTTTTTCTACACTGGCTATGTTTTGTCACAACTGAATTTTACTGCCATCTACTGGATTTTAAGATGTATGGTAAATGCCGAATCTCACAATGCTATCAAAAGCAAAAATAAATTTGTGGATCTGCCCTGTGACTTGGATCCACTCCAAAGTTTAATGTTTTCTTCCTTGGCCCATGCTCCACCCTTCCACCGAGTTTCAGGTTGGTAGGTTTTGTGTAATCCTTCTTACAAACAAACAGACAAAGAAACCACACTGAAAACATAATTAATTTATCCAAAACATGCATACTGGTTGCTGAGAAGGACACTTTATTTCTGTTTCAAATGTCTTTTATATTTCTTTTACATGCATATTTAAAAATGTAAAGTGGGCGGGGCCAGATTTTGTGGGGGACACCATAAAATGGTGCTGTACCAAGCAAGAGCAAATGTCATACTGGCTTAAATATCAAAGCTGTGAACAGAAACATTGGTCTCGTGCAATATGTAGGCTATAAACTTGCAGGCCTTAAGATGGAGGACAGAAAGTAATGCAGATTCTTGGTTTGAAGGACAGGAGCTAAAGCACTCAAAAATTAACCTAGGCTTAGTTGGCTTAGTAAAGTTATAAAAGAGATGAAGTATGAGGTATCAAATCTTAAATCTTTATTAAGGCTAACTGTTGCTGTACATAACAATATGGGAGAAGCCATGGTTAAAGAAGCAGCTTTGGGACCAAAAGCTTGCTGGTTTGCCTCCCTGGACCAGCAGAAATGGCTGAATTGCTGTTGAGCAAGGCACCTAACCCTCAACTGCTCCCCAGGCTGCTCTGGGTATATTGGTACATCGTTCTTTAGTCCTGAATGTGACTTTAAACTGCAGCTGGTGGTGAGTCTCAGGTCCAGGAGAACTTGAGTATTGGGGAAAGTGGAGTTACCCCTTAATCACCATTGTTCCCAGGTCCGCTCTGACCCGGAGTGGTAGCACCTGCCTGGGTTCCAGCTATGGGTTAAACAGTACATCACCAATAAGGTGCTGGCAGCAGGGCGCTTTTTGGTGCAATGTGGCAGATGAACCCAACAGGGTCAATGGCGCACCAACAGATGGCATGTGGAAGAGCCACTCAAATGGCCAATGGATGGCATCACTTGGCAAGGCAGTTGTCACTGCGGGGCAGCTTCCATACCCATCAGGTCTGTGGCACTTTTGTGCACCACTTGGCATCAGGTCTGGAGGTCCAGAGAGGCAACATGATGGGGGCATGACATTGTTTGTCTTACCTTACTGTGCAAGACGCTTAATTGGGAGAGGAGAATAGTATATGAGAGCTCACAAGGCCACACATTCCATGGTGGCTCGGCCAGGCCATTCGTGCCACCACTGCGGGTGATTCTGTCGCTCTGTTGCAGGCCTCATGGCCCATCTGCGTTTCTGCACATCCTAATGAAGCAGTCATCATCGTTAGCGATGGACAGCCACAGCCAACATCATTCTGGAAAAGAGCATCTGCTAAATGCCATTAATGTAATGCAATAACATAGACGTTATTTTTCAAAACCTACCAAAGACTTTTCCTCAACTGTGCCTTCTGAGAAAGTAAAATGGAAATGAGAGACAAAAAGGAAATGAGACTACAGCACTATGGCAACCTAAGAAACTTAACAACACTCCAACAATCTTTTAGTAAACACTGCTTACTAGTACAGCGGTCCTGTGCTAACTCGGTGCTAACTCTGGCGCTAGTGCTACCTGCTGAACAAGTTCTCAGACTGTGCCAAGAGTGATGGTAGTGCTGTGTCATCGAGAACAGGTTTAAAACAATTCTGTCAATTTCAATGCCTTTTTAATGTTTCTTTCTCACAGTCCTATTTTTTTTGTTTCTTTTTTCTTTTCTGTGCTCTATTCTCGTATTTCTTTTTATCCACCACGGTGATGGATACCAATTACATTGTCATTGTAAATGTATCCATCCATCCATTATCCGTAGCCGCTTATCCTGTGCAGGGTCCCGAGCAAGCTGGAGTCTATCCCAGCTGACTACGGGCGAAAGGCGGGGTACACCCTGGACAAGTCGCCAGGTCATCACAGGGCTGACACATAGACACAGACAACCATTCACACTCACATTCACACCTACGCTCAATTTAGAGTCACCAGTTAACCTAACCTGCATGTCTTTGGACTGTGGGGGAAACCGGAGCACCCGGAGGAAACCCACACAGACACGGCGAGAACATGCAAACTCCACACAGAAAGGCTCTCGCCGGCCACTGGGTTCGAACCCAGAACCTTCTTGCTGTGAGGCGACAGCGCGAACCACTACACCACCGTGCCGCCGATACTGGAAACTGAATTAAATAATCTGTATAAAAATAAAGTGCAGGTGCATGACAGCATGAATGAATTATAGACTTATTTGTGCTTGTTACTATTTAAAGTGCACACTGCTGTCGAAAAAAAAGTATTTTTGTGATTGTGGGTTTTATTTATGTTAGCTTGCGAAGTTAGCCAACATTATCTTGATGATTGTCATATCGACAATGACGGATGACCCACGCATGACCTTGTAACCTTCCTACTGACAAAAGTTTAAACCAATTAACTCAAGCCAAATTTGATAGACGTATGCTTAAAGAAATCACATGACTCCTTCTCAGGCCTTCTGACTTTAACAACACGCTCATAGCACGCTGACCAAAATAAAGATATTTGCAGAAAGTTATATCTATACGTATTTATTTATTGATGCATTTTTAGATTATTTTGGGCCCCTCTGCAGCTTGGGCCCCCGATCAGCAGCCCAGTCTAGCCCTGCTTCAAGTCTGGCACTGTCATCGGGACACAAATGGCAACCTGATTGTGGAGTCACCTTCCTAACACAGGAGCAGATTCCAGCAGAAACAAACTAAATAAATAACCCTGTATTAACAAAATTACATTTGCATATTTCCAAGTTGTTTGTATCTCGCTCATTAAGCAGTGTTAGCTTTTGGGGTAAACTATCCTGTAGGATAAGTTCAGCTTGTCTGGCCACTTCTCAGCTGTTGTATTGTTGCCTTAATAACGTGTCATGGAGCCTCGAGGCTTTGAGAGGGAACGATGATTAAAGGAGTGTCGCACCGACTCATAATATTATCTTCATTGCAAATGATCACTCTCTCTCTCTCTCTCTCTCTCTCTCTCTCACACACACACACACACACACACACACACATTATTGTCTACAAAGACATCATTATTAATGTAGCTAATTAACACTATGCCTATATCTAAATCTATCACAAACCTCTTAACCTGATTAAGCTTAAGGAAATCTGAAGTTTTCCTCATGGGGACCAGCTACAAGGTCCCCACAAGGTCCAAAC
This sequence comes from Neoarius graeffei, assembly GCF_027579695.1. NCBI lineage: Eukaryota > Metazoa > Chordata > Actinopteri > Siluriformes > Ariidae > Neoarius > Neoarius graeffei. The sequence goes on along the minus strand of NC_083581.1, from coordinate 76,495,125 downwards.
TGGCAAATATTCTTTGGTCTTGAAAGGATGTGTACAATATTACATTGTGTTATTGCACAGTTTTTGAATTCAGGTCACTTCCCAAACTTTTTTTTTTTTTTTGCTAAGAAGACCAAATTTAGTTTGTATGATGTATGAATTGCACAAATATGCGTGTACCTTCAGTATGGAACATGCTGTGTCTTTTATTTGTGTTTTGAGAGAGAGAGAGAGAGAGAGAGAGAGAGAGAGAGAGTGTGTGTGTGTGTTGCATATTAGTGGAGATTGAGGAGGGAACTCACATTCCACGACCCTTGAGTTGGCATCGGGAACATGGCATATCATTTGACTTGCAAATCCACGTGCAAATGAAGGGATTCTGGGCAAAGGCGTGTCGGCAAGGTGGTCGTGTGTCAGCCAGGTGCGCAAGATCCAAAAAGGCGAGTGCATGCGTGCTTTTTTTTTTTTTTGCAAGGCTGAAACTGAAATGCACTTCTTTTACACGTTCAGTCACGTTGCCACTGGTTTCGGCTCACTCCTAGCAGGGCAATCCAAAGGATCTCAGACAAGATGATGTCGTGCTGTTTCCTCACCAGATGGAGGGAGTGGAAATAAAGAAAGTTTAAAAAAAAACCCCAGAAAAATCAGTCCAACAATTCAGTACAACTCTTGATATTATCAAACCCTACATTACATGCACTGTGTCCACATTTTGTACACAAGTTTCCTCCTGAAGTGTTCATGCACCCTATCCTAAGACTCCTGAGCCAGTTTCAGTTCTTGTAACATGTCGGATTGCGTGTTTTTTTTGTGGTTGTGGATTTTAGTGCTTTGTGTTTTAAGAGGGTGCATTTGTGGTTTATGTGGTTATATAATGTGTATGTTTAATTTGCTTTGTTGGCATGTAGTTTATTTTTCAGGTTGTGTGTTGATGCTGTGGGCTTTAGGGGATTTTTTTTGTGTGTCATAAAGTTATTGTTGGCATTAATAGGGAGAGGCTGTGTTGGAACGTGTAGTGTGGGACCCCTGCACATTTACACTCAGAGACTCGTTTGACTTGCAAATGCTTATGCAAATAAGTGATCTGAGAGAGTGTGTGTCAATAAGGTAAAAGGCAGGGCTGCCAGGTGTGTGTGTGTGTGTGTGTGTGTGTACGTATGTATGAGTGCGCACGCGCATGTGTGTGTTTGTGTGTAAAACAAAGGTGTATCACTTATAGCTGACCCATTGAAGAGTGAACTCTTTTTGCTGAAGTTAAAATGTTCTTTAACGTGTCTTGTTAAATATTTAACACCGTCTGGATTAGTCAGTAAACGCTCAAGGGGATTTTTTTTTTGCATGTACTTTTTTCTCTTTGTCATTAAACAAAAGCTACATCAGTAATAAAATGATCTGCCTGTTGTTTTTCTTATTGCAAAATTATTAATATACAGTATTAAATAAGCAATAATTGTGCGAACATAACTCAAAATCATCAAGCCCTAAAAAGGTAGTGTGCAGCTCGGCCTACATCTTGTAAATGTAGCATAAAAAAGGGTAAAATCCAGAAACTTTTGGAGTTCTTAACTGTGTCGTTTAAAGGTTTTGTGTCGAACTGTAGAAAACAAGGTTTTCCGACCAAAGAGCTTCAAGCAAAAACCAATAAAGTTTCAAAGAATCCTTGAGAAACCTTGAAAAGGGCTTTATTTCTTTCTTAAAAAGAGAAAAGGTCAAATCTAGAACCCAGAAGGCCAGACATGGCCTTCTGTTAAACACTTCTACTTAAAACACTAACTAACAAAATATTTCCCAATCAGGTAGTGTTAATTATACAAAGACTTCAAGAAGTTTATTGTCATATGCATAGTAAAAACACGGAGGTTCAGACAGTGCAATGAAATTCTTACTTTGCTGCTCTCTTTACACATAATAATAACACGTGCACTCAACAAACACATGACAAAAAGGTGCCCAAAAATGGAATAAAATTAATAAAAGTAGTAAACGTAGTAAAACTAAATAAAAACTTTTGGGAATAAAAAAACAACAACCTTGAGCTAAACTTCTTGAAGTCAATCTCGTTGTACATGGATTATAGCTATCAGCTCATGTACGACTTGAATTTGTAGAATAACTGTTTATATAAAAACTTTTGTGGGTTTTTTTTATCTTAAGCTTTTGTGTTTCTTATGTAGTTGTATATAAATGTTAGACTCATCTAAAATGTAATTGCAAGTTGTTTTTCTGTGACGTAACGAAACCCCGCAAGCTTCCCGAGACTCATCTCGAATCCGAGGTGGTTCTGAAAGTGGCCCAGATGACCATCTCGGGAAAGAAGCAGACCATGGGCTTCGACGTGCTGAGGTAAGACGAGTGAACTGGGTTTCTTTCAGCTCTGCTGACACTGCTAGAAATAAAAAAAGAGACTTGAGTTGAGTCAGTAATTCTTGGTATATAAAGATCCTTTGAGGGTTTTTGAGCTTATTGTTCTGGGAAACCCTTAAAGGTTGCATGTCAAAACTTACACCAAAGGGTAGTGTTGTAGGACTCGAGACCGATCTTGGGCTCAAGACCACTTTTTGAAGGGCTCGGTCTTGTCTCGGAATCGAACGCATTTTTACTTGGTCTTGTGTCAGTCTCGGACATTTTATTCCAAGACCGGTCAAGACCTCAACTGTGGGGATTTCAGTAAACTGCCCGATTTTATTTGTTAACATTGTTACTGTGATTGGATGTAAAATTTCCTGCTTCAAATGCGACCAATAATGTGATTCATGGTCAATTTGAAATTTGTCTTCCTGTTCACGGCTGTCACCTTTCCCTGCCCCATTCACACACGCTGGTCTGGTCCTGGTCTTCACTCGGTCTCGCTTTGCCTTGGTCTTGGTCTTGACTTGGTCTCAGTCCCTCAAAGTCTTGGTCTTGTCTTGGTATTGATACACTTTAGCCTTGGTCATGACTTGTTCTCGGTTTAGATGGTCTTGACTTCAACACTACAAAAGGGTTTCATATAGTGTTTTAAGTGGACGTCCTTTAGGACAAGAAGGACTCTTCAGTATTCAAAGTACCATTGAAGAACCACTGAGGGTTTCTTTGCAGGAAAAAAAGTGCAGGATTAAAAAGAATGTAAGATAACATGTCAAATCTAGAAACCATTTATGGGTTCTTCAGCTTCACTTGAATAGAACCCTTTTAGGGTGAGTGTCCATACAGCATTTTTTTTTCTGAACACCAGCTTTTTTTTCAATTGTTCCCAATGAGAAGAGAGCATTGGCGGCCATATGCGATGGCCTAGAAAAAAAAGCACTGCACCCAGAATCTTTTTTCAGAATGCTCTGTGTTTGTTTTGCAGCTCTTCTAGCACTTCTAGTTCAAAATCTCTGAACTTTGGTGGCATCACTGTCGCTCCTTTTCAGGCACCCAATCATTTGGATGAGACTTGTCACCCTGGTAACCAAGAAAATGGAGGGGAAGCTTGTTCTGGCTGTATCTGTCTATCCCAAGCCTAAGAATAACAAATAGATGATAAAAAGTAAAGGGGTGATGCTAGCCAGTCTATCATACAATGGCAGTTAAAGTGGTGATATGTTGTCAAGATATTGTTGTCATAGAAACAAAGCTTTTTTGATGCAGAGCTGGGATGAAGAACTCCGCAGCACCCTGCCAGCACTTTTCTGCCATTTAAAGAAGGCTTGAGGGATTATTTTTTTCTAATAGAGTCAAAGTTAGAACCCTTAAGAATGCTCCAGCTTGTCTATCTGAGAAACCCTTAAAGGGTCTATAACTAATCCAGCAAAAGTTTTCTAATCAGAGAGTTCTTTGAACTCTTATCTAAATAACCCTTTAAGAACCCTTAAAGGTTCTTTCAAAATCTAGAACCATTTAAGGGTCCTTCAGCTTCTCTCTGTGGAGAACTTTTTAAGGTCCTATGACGAAGTCTACAACAGAATGTTTCCTTGTCAGATAGGGCTTTAATTAGGAGCCAAGAACTCTTAACTGTCCAAAGAACCAAGAACCCTTAAGGGATCTTCACTTTCTTTCTGCAAAGTGTATGGGAAGAAGGTCAACTCTGGTTTCTCATCTCATCTCATCTCATCTCATCTCATCTCATCTCATCTCATCTCATCTCATCTCATCTCATCATCATCTCCAGCCACTTTATTCTGTTCTACAGGGTTGCAGGCAAGCTGGAGCCTATCCCAGCTGACTATGGGCGAAAGGTGGGGTACACCCTGGACAAGTCGCCAGGTCATCACAGGGCTGACACATAGACACAGACAACCATTCACACTCACATTCACACCTATGGTCAATTTAGAGTAGGGATGTCCCGATCAGGTTTTTTTGCCCTCCGATCCGATACCGATCATTTGATTTTGAGTATCTGCCGATACCGAGTCCCGATCCGATACTTCTTATAATCCATAAAAAATAATAAAGACGAGGAAAGAAACGGATCCAGGATGTTCCTCTTTTTTTTTTTTATTTAACACCTTATTTTAACATCCAACAACTCCGTTAGCAAACAGAGCACTTACGTGAGGTAGTTTGAACAATAAATAAATTAAAAACATAACCTTAAAATACCTGGCAGGAATGTAAACAAATTTAAAAAAAAAAAAACCCTGCCACAGTGCCAATAATTTGCTTTTAAGAACGCATCTCACAGTGGTATACAGTAATTTCAATTAAGGAAATGAACGTTTTTCTTGATGAAAACAAGCATTTCTACCCTTTCAGGTTTGAGCCTGTTTTTGTCATCCAACACGTTTGCAACAGCACTAAAAACTCGCTGTATTGTGTCGGGTGTTTGTTTTTCAGGTGAAGTATCAGGTTTGTTGTATTAAATGCGGCCCTTTCCTGTCCACCCCTTGAAATTCCTGTCCACCCCTTGAAATTCCAACTTTACATATTTCACAGTTTGCTATGGCAATGTTGTCATCAACTTTGAAATACTGCCACACCGCAGACATGCTTTGCTTTCCGCTTCGAACTGCTTCCGTGTTCAACTTTGCCGGCAACGGGCAGCCAATAACCAATAGCGTCTCTGCTACAAAGTGACGTCATGCCGCATGTGTTGATGTTGCTGTGTTGAGACAAGAGGTCTGGTCTCACTCTGTGCCAACGCATGGCTATTGATGTGTTAAACATGAGAATATATTATATAGATATATATCCGATCCCTGATCGGGAGGTAATGCCCGATTCCGATCGAGTCTGAAACCACGTGATCGGGCCCGATTTCCGATCACGTGATCGGATCGGGACATCCCTAATTTAGAGTCACCAGTTAACCTAACCCCCCTCATAGAACTGCCACCTTATTGTGGTGGAGGGGTTTGTGTGCTTGAATGATCCTAGGAGCTATGTTGTCGGGGGCATTACACCCCTGTTAGAGTCTCCCAAGGCAGACAGGTCCGAGGTGACAGGCCAGACCAAGAACAGTTCACCAAAACCCTTATGGAGAATAATCGATCAAGGACCGTGACGTCGCCTGGTATGGTGCAGCCAGGGCCCCACCCTGGAGCCAGGCCCGGGGTTGGGGCTCGTATGCGAGCGCTTGGTGGCCGGGCCTTTGCCCACGGGGCCTGGCCGGGCTCAGCTCGAAGCGGTGACGTGGGCCCGACCTCCTGTGGGTTCACCACCCACAGAGGTAGCCATAGGGGGCCGGTGCAGTGTGGATTAGGCAGCAGTCGAAGGCAGGGGCCTCGACGACCTGATCCCCAAACACAGTGGCTAGCTGTTGGGACTTGGAATGTCACTTTGCTGGGGGGGAAAGAGCCTGAGCTTGTGCGGGAGGTTGAGAGGTACCAGCTAGAGATAGTTGGGCTCACCTCCATGCACAGCTTGGACTCTGGAACCCAGCTCCTTGAGAGGGGCTGGACTCTCCACTTCTCTGGAATCACCCATGGTGAGCGGCAGTGGACTGGTGTGGGCTTTCTTATAGCTCCCCAGCTCAGGCACCATGTATTGGAGTTTACCCCAGTGAACGAGAGGGTCACCTCTCTGCGCCTTCAGATTGGGGAGAGGGCTCTTGATGTTGTTTGTGCCTACGGGCTGAATAGCAGTATAGAGTATCCAGCCTTCTTGGAGTCCTTGGGAGAGGTACTGAGAGGTGCTCAGACTGGGGACTCCATTGTTCTACTGGGGGACTTCAATGCTCATGTGGGTGATGACAGTGACACCTGGAGGGGCGTGGTTGGGAGGAACGGCCTCCCCGATCTGAACCCGAGTGGTGTTTTGTTATTGGACTTCTGTGCTAGTCACAGTTTGTCCCTAACAAACACCATGTTCAAGCATAGTGGTGTGCGTAAGTGCGCGTGGCACCAGGACACCTTAGGTCGGAAGTCGATGATCGACTTTGTTGTCATTTCATCTGATCTCCAGCCCTATGTCTTGGACACTCGGGTGAAGAGAGGGGCTGAGCTGTCAACTGATCACCACCTGGTGGTGAGTTGGATCCGCTGGTGGAGGAGGAAGCCGGACAGACCTGGCAGGCCCAAACATATGGTGAGGGTCTGCTGGGAATGTCTGGCCGAGCACTCTGTCGGGGAGGTCTTTAACTCCCACCTCTGGGAGAGCTTCTCCCAGCTTCCGAGGGAGGCGGGGGACATTGAGTCTGAGTGGACCATGTTCTCTACCTCCATTGTAGATGCAGCTGTTCGGAGCTGTGGCCGCAAGGTCTCCAGTGCCTGTCGTGGCGGCAATCCCCGAACCCGGTGGTGGACGCCAGAAGTAAGGGATGCCGTCAAGCTGAAGAAGGAGTCCTATCAGGCCATGTTGACCTCCGGGACTCCTGAGGCAGCTGACGGGTATCGGCAGGCCAGGCATGCCGCAGCTCGGGCAGTTGCGGAGGCAAAAACTCGGAACTGGGAGGAGTTCGGGGAGGCCATGGAGAAGGACTATCGGTCGGCCTCGAAGAAATTCTGGCAAACCGTCTGGCACCTCAGGAGGGGGAAGCAGTACTCTGACAACACTGTTTACAGTGCGGGTGGGGAGCTGTTGACCTCGACTGGGGACATTGTCAGGCGGTGGAAGGAATACTTTGAGGATTTCCTCAATCCCACCATCATGTCTTCCATTGAGAAGACGGAGGCTGATGACTCAGAGGTGGACTCGTCCATTACCCAAGCCGAAGTCACTGAGGTGGTTTGTAAGCTCCTCGGTGGCAAGGGACCAGGGGTGGATGAGATCCGCCCTGAGTATCTTAAGTCTCTGGATGTTGTGGGGCTGTCTTGGCTGACACGCCTCTGCAACATCGCGTGGCGGTTGGGGACAGTGCCTCTGGAGTGGCAGACTGGGGTGGTGGTCCCTCTTTTTAAGAAAGGGGACCAGAGAGTGTGCTCCAATCACACATCTCAGCCTCCCAGGGAAGGTTTACTCCAGGGTACTGGAGAGGAGAATTCGGCCAATAGTTAAACCTCGGATCCAGGAGGAACAATGCGGTTTTCGTCCTCGTCGTGGAACACTGGACCAGCTCTATACCCTTCATAGGGTGCTCGAGGGTTCATGGGAGTTTGCCCAACCAGTCCACATGTGCTCTGTGGATCTGGAGAAGGCATTCGACTGTGTCCCTCATGGTATTCTGTGGGGGGTGCTTCGGGAGTATGGGGTTCGGGGCTCTTTGCTAAGGGCTGTCCGGTCACTGGACGAATGGAGCAGGAGTCTGGTTCGCATTGCCGGCAGTAGGTCAGACATGTTCCCAGTGCATGTTGGACTCCGGCAGGGCTGCCCTTTGTCACCGGTTCTGTTCATAATTTTTATGGACAGAATTTCTAGGCGCAGCCAGGGGCCGGAAGGAATCCTGTTTGGGAACCACATGATTTCATCTCTGCTTTTTGCGGATGATGTTGTCCTGTTGGCTTCTTCAAACCAGGACCTTCAGCATGCACTGGGGCGGTTTGCAGACGAGTGTGAAGCGGCTGGGATGAGAATCAGCACCTCCAAGTCCGAGGCCATGGTTCTCGACCGGAAAAAGGGTGGCTTGCCCTCTCCAGGTTGGTGGAGAAGTCCTGCCTCAAGTGGAGGAGTTTAAGTATCTTGGGATCTTGTTCACGAGTGAGGGAAGGCTAGAGTGTGAGGTCGACAGGCGGATCGGTGCAGCCTCTGCAGTGATGCGGTCACTTTACCGGTCCATTGTGGTGAAGAAGGAGCTGAGCCAAAAGGCGAAGCTCTTGATTTACTGGTCAATCTACGTTCCGACTCTCACCTATGGTCATGAGCTTTGGGTAATGACCGAAAGAACAAGATCGTGGATACAAGTGGCCGAAATGAGTTTCCTTCGCAGGGTGGCTGGGTGCTCCCTTAGAGATAGGGTGAGAAGCACAGTCACTCGGGAGGAGCTCGGAGTAGAGCCGCTGTTCCTCCACATCGAGAGGAATCAGATGAGGTGGTTCGGGCATCTCTTTCGGATGCCTCCTGGACGCCTCCCTGGGGAGGTGTTCCAGGCATGTCCCCCCAGGAGGAGGCCTCGGGGAAGACCCAGGACACGCTGGAGGGGCTATGTCTCTCGGCTGGCCTGGGAACGCCTCGGTGTTCTTCCCGAGGAGCTGGCCGAGGTGTCTGGGGAAAGGGAAGTTTGGGCTTCCATGCTCAGACTGCTGCCTCCGCGACCCGGCCCCGGATAAGCGGAAGAAGACGAGACGAGATGAGACAGTTAACCTAACCTGCATGTCTTTGGACTGTGGGGGAAACCGGAGCACCCAGAGGAAACCCACGCGGACACGGGGAGAAAATGCAAACTCCGCACAGAAAGGCCCTCACCGGCCATGGGGCGACAGTGCTAACCACTACACCACCGTGCCGCCACTCTGGTTTCTTAATATTAAAAAAAAAGTCAACTCTGGGGTGGTACCAGGCTGCATGACACTACACCATTGTTTATTTCCTACACCAGCACAGAAAATCATTTTGATCATCATCATGCTAGTACAAGTGTGAAGAACATGAAGTACAGGGGTGCTTGAAAGTTTGTGAACCCTTTAGAATTTTCTATATTTCTGCATAAATATGACCTAAAACATCATCAGATTTTCACACAAGTCCTAAAAGTACGTAAAGAGAACCCAGTTAAACAAATGAAACAAAAATATTATACTTGGTCATTTATTTATTGAGGAAAATGATCCAATATTACATATCTGTGAGTGGCAAAAGTATATGAACATTTGCTTTCAGTATCTGTTGTGACCCCCTTGTGCAGCAATAACTGCAGCTAAACGTTTGCGGTAACTGTTGATCAGTCCTGCACACCGGCTTGGAGGAATTTTAGCTCATTCCTTTGTACAGAACAGCTTCAACTCTGGGGTGTTGGTGGGTTTCCTCACATGAACTGCTCGCTTCAGGTCCTTCCACAACATTTCCATTGGATTAAGGTCAGGACTTTGACTTAGCCACTCCAAAACATTAACTTTATTCTTCTTTAAACATTCTTTGGTAGAATGACTTGTGTGCTTAGGGTCATTGTCTTGCTGCATGACCCACCTTCTCTTGAGATTCAGTTCATGGCCAGATGTCCTGACATTTTCCTTTAGAATTCACTGGTATAATTCAGAATGCATTGTTCCATCAATGATGGCAAGCTGTCCTGGCCCAGATGCAGCAAAACAGGCCCAAGCCATGATACTACCACCACCATGTTTCACAGATGGGATAAGGTTCTTATGCTGGAATGCAGTGTTTTCCTTTCTTCAAACATCACACTTCTCATTTAAACCAAAAAGTTCTATTTTGGTCTCATCCATCCACAAAACATTTTCTGATAGTCTTCTGACTTGTCCACATGATCTTTAGCAAACTGCAGATGAGCAGCAATGTTCTTTTTGGAGAGCAGTGGCTTTCTCCTTGCAACCCTGCCATGCACACCATTGTTGTTCAGTGTTCTCCTGATGGTGGACTCATGAACATTAACATTAGCCAATGTGAGAGAGGCCTTCAGTTTCTTAGAAGTTACCCTGGGGTCCTTTGTGACCTCGCTGACTATTACACGCCTTTCTCTTGGAGTGATCTTTGTTGGTTGACCACTCCTGGGGAGGGTAACAATGGTCTTGAATTTCCTCCATGTGTACACAATCTGTCTGACTGTGGATTGGTGGAGTCCAAACTCTTTAGAGATGGTTTTGTAACCTTTTCCAGCCTGATGAGCATCAACAACGCTTTTTCTGAGGTCCTCAGAAATCTCCTTTGTTCGTGCCATGAAACAATTCCACAAACGTGCTGTGAAGATCAGACTTTGATAGATCCCTGTTCTTTAAATAAAACAGGGTGCTCACTCACACCTGATTGTCATCCCATTGATTGAAAACACCTGACTCTAATTTCACCTTCAAATTAACTGCTAATCCTAGAGGTTCACATACTTTTGCCACTCACAGATATGTAATATTGGATCATTTTCCTTAATAAATAAATGACCAAGTATAATATTTTTGTCTCATTTGTTTAACTGGGTTCTCTTTATCTACTTTTAGGACTTTGTGTGAAAATCTGATGATGTTTTAGGTCATATTTATGCAGAAATATAGAAAATTCTAAAGGGTTCACAAACTTTCAAGCACCCCTGTATATGAATGAGTTATAGTGGAAGTAGGACATTGCTTATAATGGCCTCAGGAGATAGTGGCATAACAATTTTTACAAGCCCTGTCTGGGAGAACAGCCAATATCATCATCCCCCAGGTCTAAGCTGTTACTGTGGGAAAAAAAAAAACATGATTTTGGCTGAAAGTTTAGGGAAGCCAATTGGAATTTCAGGAAGGACCAGTAAAGTGTACTGGATCTGGTACATGCATTAATGTATTCTAATTAAACTAGATATAAATAATATAACCTGGGTGATAAAAGAAGTTATTGCAGATTCATCTGTAGCAATCAACTCAGGTGCCTGTTCATTCATTCACTGAGTTAAATAATTGGGGGAAGCCATGGCCTAAAGGTTAGCGAAGCAGCTTTGGGACCAAAAGGTCACTGGTTTGATTATCTGGACCAGCAGGAATGGCTGAAGCGCCCTTGAGCAAGGCACCTAGGCTGCTCTGGGTATGTTGTATGTTAATCTTATCCAGAGTGCCATACAGCATACCCAGAGCAACCTGGGGAGCAGTTGGTGGTTAGGTACCTTGCTCAAGGGCACTTCAGCCATTCCTGCTGGTCCAGAGACTCAAACCAGCAACCTTTTGGTCCCAAAGCTGCTTCTCTAACCATTAGGCCATGGCTTTCCCCATTACATTAAATGCCAGTAATGTAATGTAATGAATTAAAACTTGATTACTGCATGTACCATTAGGTCATTATAACAGATCCAGGATGTAGCTGCATCTCCAAGTTCATCCATTGTTCCTGCTTTCCTGTAAACTGGCTTTGTGTAGATTCAAAGCTCTGACCTGAACCATGGTCAATTCCCAAACCATACCTCAACTCAGCTGAGAGTATGACTAGGTTTTACAGGTTGGCCATTAAGATACAAGACAGACATGTATCAAGATTCTTCCGTGTACCAGTGTCCATGGGGTGGATAAAGCTTTCCTTAGCTGTCACACAGATTTTCAATGTTGTTGCATCAACATCCATCCATCCATTATCTGTAGCCACTTATCCTGTGCAGGGTCACGAGCAAGCTGGAGCCTATCCCTATGAGCAATGGACTATGGGCGAGAGGTGGGGTACACCCTGGACAAGTCGCCAGATCATCACAGGCCTGACACATAGAGACAAACAACCATTCACACTCACATTCACACCTACAGTCAATTTAGAGCCACCAATTATCCTAACCTGCATGTCTTTGGACTGTGATAGAAACCGGAGTACCTGGAGGAAACCCACGCAGACATGGGGAGAACATGCACACAGAAAGGCCCCTGTCGGCCACTGGGCTTGAACCCAGAACCTTCTTGCTGTGAGGTGACAGTGCTAACCACTACACCATTGTGCTGCCTGTATCAACATTAATTACTTAAATGTAATTTCTCGTATCAGGACCTGACCTCTGTATCTAAAATCCTTGGCTTGTTGGTATCTTCAGCCAAGGTCTAGTCCTCTTGGTTGAATCTAGCACCCTAATATTTTTTCTGTTTCTTCCTCTGGGGGAATCTTTCAAATTTCTATAGAGAACCCTGCAAACAAGGGTTTACCATTCATACTAGAATCCATTTAGAAATCTAGAACCAATAACCATACAATGAACTAACCCCCTTTGTCTAAAATGGTAGCTAACAAAGCACTTTGGATAAAATTCTCGGCTAACATAACATACAGTATATGTAATTAATAAAATAGATGTAACTGTAGATAACTTTTTTTTGGTAATTTTTTTGACTATAGTCCAAAAATGACAAGACACATTTAAATATTCTGTTTTGTTGTCAATTTATTTTTGCTAACCCATGTTGGGAATGTTCATGACCAGCAGGAAGAAAGCTACTTTGTGTTGTTCTTCCGATCAAACTTATGCAATAAAGGCTGGTTTGAGAAGTCTCCTGGCACAAAAACCTCCCATGCTTGACACGAGGGAGCCTCATTTCTGTCATCCAGCAAAACATGACGTGTGTAAAATCCAGTCTGTCCTGTTTGCCCCCGCTTTCCTCTCAGATTCTGGAATTTAGAGGAAAGGAGAAGCGCAGGACAGAGGAAGAGAGATATAAGAAAAGAGGAAGAGATGGAGCCAAAAAAACACAGGGCAGGTGTACCTGTATGTAATAATATAGCCAAGCAAGTCTAAATACTGTACTCGGTACAACCGTAGGACTAAATTCAGGCTCTGCGCTTATGAAAATGTCATTTTAATTTCTCTGGTAATCCTTACGAATTTTAACCAAACTGACTCCAAATCTCTCTGATATGGTTTTGGGCCAGCCTATGAACATGTGCGTTTCTTCGAGCCTGTCTTACAAAATGCATTTTTTTTTCACCTGATCAAACAAAGAATGGCATAATAGGATGACGTGGTGCTTTGAAATCGATGACTTGTATTGTTTGTAGTATGCTGCTAGCACTGACATGAACCATAGCGAGGTTTACAGCACACTCATGCTCCAGTCCTCGTGCGAGCCTTCCCACAGGCAAGTCCAGACACGTTACGATCAGAACTCGGAGCACAGGGAGAGAACAGGAACAGGAATAACGGGATTCCACCTCCGTGTCCCGGCTATGGGAGTATCGGCCTGCTCCTTTCCCACGAGAACACACTTGCCACTGATCTGGGGGTCTTTGCATTTGTATCTACACCGAGAGATCTGACTGATGTTCTTATCCAGAGTGTCTTACAAAAATGAGGACTCACTGAAGGAAGGAAAGTACAGAGCTGGTAGGCAGTGCTGCCATATCCTGCTCCCTGGCTGTATGGGAAAGTATGCTCGATAGAGTTCAAGAAGTTCACATGATAAAGGAACACATAACAATAAAGTTTAAAGAAAGAGCCAATGCAGAGCCCTCTTTTGTTCAATTCCATTGAAACATTACTTTTCCTGTATTATCTACTCAAACACCTACATCACGTGAATACTTAAAAAAAAAAAAGAGCTGGAGACTCAGTTCTCTTTGTCTCTGTGTAAAATTGTCTCAATACCATCTGAGATTACACTTTCATTGTCCTCCATGAGACAGAGTTTGACAGTAACAATGAAGTAAACTCTCTCGTATTTATTTGAATTATTTTTTAAAGTTTTAACTCAAGAAAAATGATTAGCATCAAAACTAATGATACCTCCATGGCTTAAACACAGACATTCTGAAATTGCCCATCATCATCATCATATGACAAACCCTCATTTCAAGTAATTTGATTTGTAAATGAACATCATATGCAATTAAGGTGATGTTAGAAGGAAGGTTATGCAAAAATTAGTTCTCAAACAGGCCTCTTGTTTTCTACCACTTTGCCTCAGATTGCACTTCCTGGTTCTTCCACAGTTCCTGAAAAAATCATCCTGACTGCTGTCATCAAGCGTCATTGTTGACTTGTTCAATTTTAAGAACTTCCTGGAAGTGTTAAGAAGAAAAGCTCAACTCTAAGGGTTTATTCCTATTTGTTGAGTTGCCTTGTTTTTCAAATCCTAGTTCCTGCAGATGCTGGAAACCGTGTGCACAACACATCGTCTTCTGGGTTAAACCGCTTTCTGTCTTAGCTGCCTCGTGATTATGGAGTTGTATGAAATTGCTGCGTGTGCTTCTGATCTGATCTGGATTCTAATGTTGAGTTTTGAACAATGACTACATTTCCATCAAGCTGGTTTGGCAACGGATTGTTCTTGCAAGCATAAATTTACATTTGTCTGAAAGATACCTTGTCAAGTACATTTCCCTTATCTAATAACCATGATACTCATGATTTGGGACCATGATGAGAAAATGTAACAATCACTCTGTGGGGAATGTGTATTTTCAAAATAAAAAAGGCTAATTTCATTTTAACTGTAAGCATAATGTGTGATACAGTGTTGTAATTGGTAGCATTACAGCATCACAGCTCCAGTGTCTCCTGAACTCAGGTTGCTGTCTACGGAGTTCCACATGCTCCCCATTGTGTTGGTGTGGGTTTCCTCCAGGGTCTCTGGTTTCCTTCCATCTCCCAAAAACATGGTGGGCAGATTGGCTGTGCAAAATTTCCCTGAGTCATGAATGAGTGTAAGTGTGTGTGTATGGTGCTCTGAGATGGACTGGTGTCTCATCAAGGGTGTATTCTCGCCTCGAGCCGATGTTGTAGTCGAGTCACTAAACCTTGAATCCAAGTCCAGTCTTGAGTCCCCAGTGTTCAAGTCCGAGTCAAGTCTAAGTCATTAAAAAAATTTTCAAGTCGAATCCGTGTTGAGTTCGAGAACAAGACTCCAACCGCACCATCTGACAATGTTTGTTTCAGCGCTATTAACATTAGTTTGTTCCTGAACATGACGTATGAACAGGTGAATGTGCTTTTCTTTATCAGGGAGTGTGAAGTATTCTGTCAGAGATGGTTGGGAGACGGATGTAAGTGCAGAAGGTGTGTTTATTAATATAAGTGAAGACGGTAAACAATCCAGAACGGCAGGAAAAATCGTAAAACAGTGAAACAGGCGACAGGTCGAGCGACGCACAAACAGGCTATCATAGACTCGGCAGAATCAAAGACGAGAAACAGGAAATCAGGGATCAGGAAACCAAACAAAGAAATAAGGCTTGGTAATATATCAGCAACGCAACTCAATACTTCGCAAAGTAAGTGTATTTTCACAGTTTTCATATATTAAGGTGCTGATTGCGCCTTAATCGTGTGCAGGTGCGAATCATTTATGGCGCACGTGAGAGTCCACTTGGTGCGTGCGCTGTCCGGAACACGCCCAAGAGTCTATCTGATGCACACGCCAAGGCGCGCAGGTGTGACACTCTTGCATGAAATTAGTACAAAATTAATGTGGACATAAATATCTTGTGCCAAATTATTCTGGCGTGTTACAAAAAACAAAGAAAAAATCCGAGTCCTCGTCTCCAATTTACAAGTCCTAATGCAGTTGATGCACAAGTCTGAGTCCAAGTCCGAGTCATCAGTGCTCAAGTCCAAGTCGAGTCACGAGTCCTTAAAATCAGGGCACGAGTCGGACTCGAGTACTCCAAGCCTGCCTTGTGCCCAACGTTCCCTAAATTCACTGCGTCCTAACCAGGATAAAGTGCTTACCTAAAAAAAAGATGAACAAATGAATGAATTAATGAGCGAATGAATACACTTGTGTTGTGACACACAAACCTTTCCCTTGGCCCTGTCTAGCCACCTGACTTAAAATTTCCTGAAGCCACCACAAATAAAGCGAACCTCACATTTAAAAAATGTTGCACTCCTGAGTGACACAATAGATCGTAAGATTGTGTGTACAAACCACGGGCGTGTTCGGGAGTCCATAAGCGCACAATTGGCCATGCTGTCTGAGTGGGAGGGACTGTATTACTCTCTTCCCTGTCAACAACAATGACTTCAAGTATGCAGAAGAGGGCAGGTAGTGCTTTCTTACAAGAATTAGTGCATTCAATTTTCAATTTGACCCGGGAAGTCAGAACTTCCAAGTTCCCAGTCAGACATTTCAACTGGTATGCATCCTGAAGTCAGATTTCCGACTTGGAAAAGTCAGAAGAACCTCACTAACACCGACACCAAAATCCAAGATGGCTACTCCGTGCATTCAAGAGTAATTGAAAGCTACAGTAATAAATTGTTTATTAGCACGTCTGTCTTATTTGTTTTTCATTATATCAGTACACAGAGTACCATCCAACATCTATCTAGTGGACATGTTGCTTTGGTGTTTGTGTGTGTAAGGTGTTGTTATGAACTGGTATTGCTAACAATGGCGAACAATGGCTAATGACATAACAAAGGTTTTCCTGGAAGCCTCCATCTTGGTTTTCCGACTTATTGTACTGGAACGCGGTCAACCCAGACGTGACGTCATTCCCAGCTCCAACTTCCAACTTCCTAGGTAAATAGAACGCAACATATGTCCAGCTATTTCCTATGTTTTGGAGGAAGCATTTGTTAGCTTCCGTGGTTGGTAGCTAGCGGGGTGGGGGTTGGCAAATTGTGAGATAACATTACAAATTAAATTAAAGTAAATAAACAATTGAGAAACAGTGAGACAGGATTCATGGCTACATTGCTCATTTCTCCATTTCTGGATTTAACCCAGAACTTGGAGCAAGCTGACTCTTGGACATTGTAGACACTTAATAAAAGTGAAGAAAACTTCAAAGCTAACTTCACACACATTTTATGATCTAATATTATGGTATTGTGTTGATAATAGCAGGGCTTTTTGGACACAGATTTGCACCTGCACAGAGAATTAAAAGGGGAGCCTTCTCTGATTAAGATGTGGCTTACCTTGTGCCTGGAAATCCCTGAGGTTACAGTAACAATCAAGATCAGTGCCCCATGATCTTTA
Source organism: Neoarius graeffei (assembly GCF_027579695.1). Taxonomy (NCBI): domain Eukaryota; kingdom Metazoa; phylum Chordata; class Actinopteri; order Siluriformes; family Ariidae; genus Neoarius; species Neoarius graeffei. The sequence goes on along the minus strand of NC_083581.1, from coordinate 76,478,266 downwards.
GGTGTACACCGCCGAGGGAAGTGGCTTATGTCTGTATAATGTGTAGCTCATTGAACTCATTGTTTGTCTTTATACTTCCTGTACAGAGGAAACAAAATGTACAGAATTGCTGCGTGTCACTGTTTGCCATTCTGAGGTTGATGTATAATTACAGCTGCTCACAAGTACAACTGTTATGAAGGGGGAAAAGATCCGACCATCAGTCAGAATGTGTAACCCTGAGGGTAGAGGCATAGCCATGGCAGATAAAAGGGGGAAAGTTGTTTATGAAGTACTTGTGGGGCAAAAAAATGAGTGTGGATAAACAGAACATAGCCAGCATGCACTGAAAAAGTATTGGTGTGTGTGTGTGTGTGTGTACAAAGAAAAAAATAATGTTGTTCATGTTTCCCTGTCTCTTTTGTCTCTGTCCTCACTATTTGTTCTATTTGTTTACACTCATCCTACAAGTCGCTGACAAAGACCTGTGATCTCAAAAGCCAGGAGTGATTATCTCAAACTAGGATCCAAATTCTCTGCGCTAATTTGCATGTTTTTGTGTAAACATATGTGTGTGTGTGTGTGTGTATGTGTGTGTGTGTGTGTGTGTGTGTGTGTGTGTGTGTAAGGGGGTTGTTTTCAAGGACCTGTAATGAAATAAAAGTCCACAGACGTTGTTTTGTTCAGAAATGAAGCTAGAAGTGTGTTTACATGTCTTTATTTGAGTGTCAGTAGATGAGAAATAACTGAATTTACATTTAATATTCTATTAGATCTCACACACACACACACACACACACACACACACACACACACACACACACACACACACACACACACAGAGTCTAGCTGTCTCTTTTAGCTTGCCTCTCTTTGTCTTTATCTGTGACTTTCTTTCTGCATCTGTCTTTCTGTCTATGTATCTTTCTGTCTGTCTGTCTGTCTGTCTGTCTGTCTGTCTGTTATTTTGCCTGACTGTTGCCTGTCTCTCTATTTGTCTGTCTCTTACACACACACACACACACACACACACACACACACACACACACACACACACACAAAGGATGTAGAATATTGCCAGAACATTAAATATTTGATTATTCTGAGCACATTTATACGTAACGTTTACAATCCTTCCTGCAACATTGCTGCAACATTTCCAGCAATGGGTCGCACTTAACACTAATCACACTGCAAAGCAAACCATTTTGAAACATTGTGGGAATGTTATTTCTGGAACGTTCCACTCTAACCCTTTGGGGAAGTTACTGACTGACTGAGCGTTGTAAGACTGTTCTCTGTTAGCCATGCTGTCTGTCTGTTTCTTTCTGTTTCTGTCTGTCTGTCTGTCTTTCTCTGTCTCTCTCTCTCTCTGTCTGTCTGTCTCTCACCTGTGGTGTTTGTTATTGGGGCAGGCTGGCTGTACAGGTTAGTTGTGTGTGACGGGGTTGCTGTGTGTGTGTGTGTGTGTGTGTGTGTGTGTGTGTGGTGAGCGTGTGAGCATGTTTGGACTGCTCCCGGATCCAGGAGTGGTGTGGGACAGTCTGGGGTGCAGATGGAGGCCAAACCCTCTCTGACTCACCCCGATCCTGACCCGGTTCCACCAGTCCGGTCACATTGTACTCCTCTTACCAAGAACCACAAAAGACATCACCTCTCTTCTCCTTTCTGTTTCCTCCTTTTCCTTTCTCTTCTTGGAATTTTTAAGCTCCATCACCCACACACACACACACACACACACACACACACACACACACACACACACACTTCACTGTTGATTCCTGTTGTGCACCCCCTCGGGTCCCCACGTGTCATCACGTCCTGTGCATTTTCACATATATGTGTGTGTGTGTGTGAGTGAGTGAGTGAGAGAGAAAGAGAGAGATCTGGTTTAGCTACCTCATCTTTTCCCAACACGCCTTTGTGCTCTTGTGACTATAGTTACATTACATATAAAGAAAAGCAGTAACTTTTTGCTCTGCATCATTCTTCTTCTCACCTGAGGTGGAATCTGCAGGCACAGAGAGCCTGGCTACGGACCAAACAGGATCCGGATTTAATCCTGGCAGCTCACGCACCATCACTAAGCTCCTGATGTACATATTAATATGCTACATGGGCAGTGTAGCCGACTACACAGACGACTCTGAAGGACGATTTAAATGCCACAAATATCAAAGTTGGGTGTAGGGTCAGAAAATGTAAAAAACAAACAAAAAAACAAAAAAACAAAGGAAACATGCATGTCAATAGCACTGAATAATGACATCATAAATTGACAGGAATATGAGCTTCTACTTACCCACAACTTCTCTGACATCAGTACAACCTGTCTACTCGAAGAAAACTTTCAACACTTGCACTTATTAATTCAATTTGTTTTTCTTTCATATTTTCACACTCAAACCCACAGACATTATCAGCAGACTGTGAACGTTTCTGTTGTGCGTCATACAACCCACTGCTACGAAAGTCCCGTCACTCAGGATGTGATGTTTAATAAATCCCTCATACAAACAAAGTGTTCAAACACTTGAATCTTATTTATGAATCTAATTTCCAGACAAACAGTATGTTCAGTTCCTCGTGGTGTCACTGTACTTTGTCCATCATGAGATACGTAAATACTCATCATGTATCATGATTAATCTCGGTAAATTCCCAGAAACTTGGTACCAGATTATGTTCCAGTAGGCTGATCTGTCCAGAGGTTAAATGTACGAGTTGATGAGACTCTCTATTTATTTATACAACCAACAATGTTGAAATAACATTCATTATTCTATCCACATTCACTGGATATGAGCAATCACGCCCTCTGATTGGCTACTCTGCAACTAGGCTATCAGCTCATATACCGTGAGTAGAGAGAAACAAAATGGTGGAGCGTGTTGCTGAACCAACTGAGGATGAAATCAAATCTCTACTTTAAAACAAAACCATAAACATTTTTAACAAGTATTTAAAAGAAATAGAAATAGCTAAAAGAATATCATTTTTTGTTTGTTTGTTTGTTTCCCCCAATATCTCCTGTTCCACACGCCAGCCCAGTCAGTGGTGGTAATGCACCTTTAAGTTGGTTTGCCAACTGCCAAAAAACCCTGAAGAAGAAGACCTCAAAAAAATACCAAAAAAGGCAACAAGATATGGAATAAAAGTATTTGATGATAAGAACGTGTTTTTTTTCTATTTTTCAAGAATTATTATTATTATTATCGCATTTTTCACAAATTGCTCCTGTCATTTCGCCGGTTTGTTTGCATTCTAATGTTGTCAGATGTTTTGTCTAAAGATTTAATGATCGAATTTGCAAAAAATAAAAATAAAAATGCTCTGTTTCTCAAAATCCAGTGAATGTGGATAGAATAAACTATCAGCTCATGTACGACTCAATTTCATGGAATAACTGTTAAATGTACACTACTGAACACATCCCATTCCAGATTTAGTCATCTTCTGCTGTTATAATAACCTCCACTCTTCTGGGAAGGCTTTCCACTGGATTTTGTAATGTGATTGTGGGGATTTGTGATCATTCGGACACAGTTACAGGACTTGACATGAACTCTTTAATCCACTCATCCAGTCCACAAGCAGTAAGATTTTCCACTCGTCCTGACCGTAACCTTTGTATTCCGATGTATTTATGAGTTCAATGAAAGGAAACGTGATTAACAAAGTTTATCAAAAAACAGGTATAGTTATCTCATCTCATTATCTCTAGCCGCTTTATCCTGTTCTACAGGGTTGCAGGCGAGCTGGAGCCTGTCCCAGCTGACTACGGGTGAAAGGTGGGGTACACCCTGGACAAGTCACCAGGTCATCACAGGGCTGACACATAGACACAGACAACCATTCACACTCACATTCACACCTACGCTCAATTTAGAGTCACCAGTTAACCTAACCTGCATGTCTTTGGACTGTGGGGGAAACCGGAGCACCCAGAGGAAACCCATGCGGACACGGGGAGAACATGTAAACTCCACACAGAAAGGCCCTCGCCGGCCACGGGGCTCGAACCCGGACCTTCTTGCTGTGAGGCAACAGCGCTAACCACTACACCACCGTGCCGCCCCAGGTATAGTTATGATAATCATTATGCTTTAATGATTTATAATTTTTCAATACAACTCAAACTTTAACTGTAACAATAAACAGAAACCATCCAAAGCCCCATTATGGTGCGTGTGTGTGTGTATGTGTATGTGTTCTAACCCATTACCTGATCTGCAGGTTTCAGAGTTAGACTCACCCAAATTCAAAGGTTCTGGAGGAAATAAAGTTAAATCTTGATTAATCTGGTAAAACCTGCAGTATAAATTCATTTAAAGAAATGAAACTGAAAGAAAAAGAAACAAGTTGGACATGATAAGGGTGACAGAATCACGTTGTGAATGAAAAACCATTCAGCATGGTCGTAAAATTCCCGCCAAATATTTTACAACATTTGTGATGGTTAATGTGAACCGTACAAAAGAAAAATACAGTGAAAGTCTAAATGAAATGAAGATTCACCACAGAGATTTATTTTATTGAGGCGTTTGATTGCCATTTCTCCGATTTCAATGAAAGTCTAATCATCTATAATTAGATATTGCGATGTGATTAATTTTACACACACATCTGCTGTACTTGGCTTCCCTGGAATTTCGTAAACAATAACATGGTCGGCTCACTGAGGGAACTGAAATTGTTTTGTTGGAACTTTATTGATGTAACTCTTGAATAATTACTATAATAACTGTGATTTTCAACAAATATTCAATTCGTCCCGTCAGACAGGCAGATGAGTTGGTTGTCCTGGACAGTCAGACTACCATTAATGTCAAGCCCTGTATCAGATTAGTGAAGTCAGGCACTGATGTTGGGTGAAGAGTAATGTCTGAGGTGCAGTTGGTGTTCAGTGGGGTTGAAGGGTTGAGGTCAGGGTTCTGTGAAGGACACTTGATTTCTTCCACTCCAACCTTGGCAAACCATGTCTTCCTGGAGCTTACTTTGTGCACAGGGCCTTTATCATGCTGGAACATCTTAGGCCTGTTAGCTCCAGTGAAGGGAAATGGTAGCACTATCGTAAGCAAAGACATTCTATACAATTCTGTGCTTCCAACTTTGTGGCAACAGTTTGCTGAAGAACCAGAAATGGGTGTGATGATCGGGTGTCCATAAGCGTATGCATTATTATAGCATTGATATCACAGAAATGTTAATGCAATCAAGTACAATCCGTTTCCAGGGTCCCCGGTTCGATCTTGAGCTCCGTGTAGGTTTAATCCGGGTTCTCTGGTTTCATCGCCTCTCAAAAACATGCCATGAGAGGCACTGCCTATGGTGAATTGCCCCAAGGTGTGACTGAGTGTGAATTTGTGTGTGTCCTGGGATAGGCTCTGGATCCACTACCACTCGGGCTGTAAACCTTAGGCTTCCACACAATAAGCTATGATACGATTACGATTGTTAAGATACCACTAGATCTGCTGGGATATGATACAATTTTGATTCAGAAAGCAACAATCGATATGTGATACTAATCCGCTATGATACGATACAATATGATTTTGATTCATAAGGCAGTGATTAGATGTTTGAAAACACCCTGGGGTAGGTATTTTTTCTGTTAATTTGTGAATGATGATGATGATGTAGAGAAGGACTAATTGAAGTATTTTCTGTCCTTTTTCACTAGTCATTGATTCATAGCAAATTACAATTGATAATATTCAGTTTATAATGGTTGCTTTGGTTCATTTTAATTCCTGCCTTTAAAGCAATTAACCAGGAAATTCTGAAATTATGGGGTTATGAAATGTCATCATTATACATTAATACAAGATGTTCTAGATGAAAAAAATAAGTGGACTTTAACTTAAAAACGTTAAAGTTGTAACATCAGTCTGTTGGGCCATTTCCCCGGGCGCGGCCATACTAGATTAGCCAGATACATTGGATGGATGTATTAGGAGACAAAAATTAAGGTGGCGCTGCATGACATAGGATTCCACACGTCTTCCTCATTCCGTCCTGGATCCAAGACGTTTGGCCGAGTGGCTTCATCAAATAAAGCGAGAAAACTTTACTCCTGGAAAAAACAGCGAATTGTGCAGCAAGCATTTTACAGAAGATTTGTGGAGGGCTTGGATGAAAAAATCACTGGGAAGAAGCGAGACACAAGGCAGAAACGACAACTGAAGCCAGACGCGATCCTGACTTTGTTTCACCACAAAACACCTTCAGCATGACAGCACACTGTGTCACGCATCAAACAAATAGCAGATAAGCAGGTCAATATATATATATTTTTAAATAAACAGGAAATAAATGAGCCTCTACTATATTTTGATTCCTTTTCTAATCCTGCATTGCCAAGTCACGCTAGATGATAATATTATACTATAGTCGAGTACAGCATGCACTTGTATACCTCCACTGTGCTCGCGGAAAATTACATCACGTACGATGGCATCATGACAGCCTCCCTGAAAAAAAATAGTCCTGTCTATTTTCATCACTTTCGTGGTTATCCATCCATCCATCCATTATCTGTAGCCGCTCATCCTGTGCAGGTTCGCAGGCAAGCTGGAGCCTATCCCAGCTAACTATGGGCGAGAGGCAGGGTTCAACCTGGACAAGTCGCCAGGTCATCACAGGGCTGACACATAGACACAGACAACCATTCACACTCACATTCACACCTACGGTCAATTTAGAGTCACCAGTTAACCTAACCTGCATGTCTTTGGACTGTGAGGGAAACTGGAGCACCCGGAGGAAACCCACGCGGACACGGGGAGAACATGCAAACTCCGCACAGAAAGGCCCTCGCCGGCCACGGGGCTCGAACCCAGAACCTTCTTGCTGTGAGCCGACAGTGCGAACCACTACACCACCGTGCCGCCTGCATTGATTCAAATCACGTGAGGATTACACCCTTAACTGTGACCCTGACCAGGATAAAGCACTTACTGAAGATGAATGATGAGTGCATGTATCTGTTTTCTGAATCTGTATCTCGAAAAAGTTATTTTTTGAGAACTTTACAGCTGGTCTTCCTGGGTTTATTTGCGCTGAACCCCTTTCCAGACTGAACCCTCTTCCTAATCACTGCTCCATTCCCATGTAAAGTGCAGCTTTATACATTTTACCTTCCTAAAAGTCAAAGTCCCTCCCGTGCCAGGACCTGGTGTTCCCAGGCAGTCTCCCATCCCAGTACTAACCAGGCCTTTAAGGCACATTGGGCGGCACCGATTTCCATTTCTATAGCCCTCGGCCTCTCGCCTATTACATCGCTAGGGTTACAGTGGGGGGCTGGTCCTCTAGTAACCGCACAAGTTTGACTTTCTACTCACATCTGTATTGTGGCGTGCCTCACCAGATGGCAGTAGGTACCATTTTTATGATGTCTACCTTCCTAAAGCATACATTAATGTTTTTTTTACCTTTTACAGCCAGCATCAGATTCCTCTCTGTCTTCCTTAGTAACTAAAACAACACACAACCTTTCCACAACTTCCCCCCAACCTCTTATTGTAATCAATAACACAAAATAAACACTCGCCAGCTGAAAAAGCGACGACGAACTCCTATCACCATTGTAGAGGAAAGCATAAACACCAGAGGTTTCTTCTTGATGTCTTTGCTTCACATGCTCCATCGAGGACACATCTAAATGGCTGATGTCCTTTTAAAATGCTTGGGCTGTTTGAAACATAACCCCCATCACATTTATCTGTTTGACGAACCTGAGTCCTGCTTGCCTGCATTATACCGTATCAGTCAAAAGTTTGTACACCCCTCATGAAAAACTCATTCATAGGTGTTTCTCTATTTTGACTATTTTCTACATTGTAGAACAACACTGAAGATATAAAAACTATGAAATAATATCTTGAACATATATGGAATTATGTGGTAAACAAAAAAAGTGTTAAAAAAAACAAAATACGTTTCATATTTTAGATTCTTCAGCGTATCCAGCGTTTACCTTGATGACACTTTGCACACTATTGTCATTATCTTAACCAGCTTCATGAGGTCGTCACCTGGAATGCGTTTCATATAGAGATCTTGCAGTCACGTGACCGGAATGTACACAGCCGCCATCTTGTCGGTCAACAACACAGCTGAATACTGCTGCACTCGTATACAAAATGGATCAATTTCAACCGACGGACTACACGGCTCATTTTTCTAATGAACAGATAACTAGATATATGTCTAAAATAAACGACCTACAGATTAGTGACCCTTATGGCTTACCGGACGTAGTTTTCACGACCGTGTCAGTGAATATTGAACTGCCAGAGGTGGAATACCCAGATGTGTATAATTACCTCATTAATTTTCCCTCGCTGTTCAGTGGTGAAGCACTGTGTGCTTATAAATCTCTGGACAGCAGTGGCGTGCACAGACATTTTGGGGGGCAAGTGCTCTGGGGGGAAAAAAGGGCACTTTTTTGCGCATGTGGAACACCTTATTATAAAAGTCTGAGATTTAACCCTCCTCTTGTGTTCGGGTCACCACTGACCCGTTTTAGTTTTTAAAGGTGTAAAACAACCACTTAATGTTAATTTATTACACCAAGGCTTTTTGACTTTGCCAGGAATCTCTAGTTGAACAAAATAGAAAAAGAAATTTTTGTTTTCCTAAATCTGAAAATGGTCTAGCAAAAAATATAATACTTATGTGCAGTTGTTTCTGTATGCGACGGGCTACTTCACGACAAAATAATTACAGCTTGGGCTTAGAGGGCAAACAATACATTTTCACTCGATTCATGTGTTAGCTGGCTGGTGGGGTAGGGGAAGAGCTGACTGACTGCCCGATGTGTTGTCTGAGCTACGACAAGGCCGTGGCTTCCAGGATGCTATGCTGCTGCAACCTCACATTGAATGCACTGCACGCTTGTTCACGTGACAGAGCAAGAGAGACAGAGGTCCGGTGTGTGTGCGGAGGGGGCACACATCGGGACATTATTTTCACACACGCTTTTAATGCCGCGGCTTTTCTAAAAGATCATGTCGACATTGGCCTCAGTAAACTGTAAAAAAAAAAAATTCAAAAGGGCACTTTATTGGACAGAGGGCAGAGGGGCAGGTGCTTGAGCACCACCTCGTGTCTATCTGTGCACGCCACTGCTGGACAGTTATCTTTACAGAAATTCAGGATTCGTCAGCCGCCCTCAGATGTGGCATCTTGTAAACAAGAAAATAACAATCCTCATTGGACGGGTAAGTCACTTAAGTATTACTAGTACTGATAGTAGATATATCAGTAGTATCTAGTATAGCACTGACCAGCCGATTATAGAATAGAATAAGATAATTCCAGCTGTAATTCCAAATCGTCCGTCTTGTTTACCATGGATCTGGTGTTGGAGAGGTAGAGGCTTGGCAGTGGAGATTTGAGTGGCTGTTTTCTGAGCTTAGTCAACAGGCCGGCTCTGCCTGCAGCCTCGCTTTTGCTTCCGCTCCTGACGCTGCCTCCTTCGCCTGCCAGACCCGATAACAATCCACGGAGACCCCGCTGGTCTCGCTATCTCGCCCGGAATGTTGTGCATGCGATGGAAATCGCTACAAACTGTCATTTTCTGCTGGAAACCAATGTCCAGTAAGTCCATACAGTTGTAGTGGATATTGAAGTCCGTGGTACAGACGAACAACATGCAAAAATACACACAAAAAACATAAAAAACGTGCACAGGTAGGGAGAGCGTATAGCCGCAGCCATTGTAGTAGAATTGTATATAGTAGGGTTTTCCAGAAGAAAAGGTAGAAGTAGAAGCAGAAGTAGAAGGCAGAAATATGGCGTTTGACCGACAAGATGGCGTCTGTTACAATCTGGATCGGCTGTGACGTCACATGCAAGATCTCTATTAACAGCTGTACCACGTCAAAAGTTAATTAGTGGACAAGTTTTTTGCCTTAATGCATTTGAGAGCAAATAGTAAATACTAAATAATAAACACAGTAAACAGCCCTATTCAACAACTGTTATGTCAAGAACTGCTCAACTAAGTAAAGAGAAACAACATCCATCATTACTTTAAGACATGAAGAAGTGTCTTTTATTTAATAAAAAAACAAAAAAAAACATTGACTGAGAAGGTGTATCCAAACTTTTGACTGGGACTGTATGTGCTGTGATCTGGGAAAACCCTTTTCATAGAGAGCTTTTGACATTTTCCACTATATACGTGCTTAGTTCTTTTTCGCTTTTCTTCTGCGTGTATCTCGATGTGAAGTTCTAACATTTTTTTAAAAAATCCCCCAAAAGGGAAAATTGTATTTCAAGATTTCATTCTGACTGATACACAGATGTTTTCAACAGCCTGTATTTGATTAGAAACTGTACTGATTGATGTACAGTGGCACGCAGCTATCCAAAATACTTGACCAAAGTTTGACATTCAGTGTGTGAGAAAATCACAGGTAGCTAACAATGAAAAGCTGCTAGCTCCTTATCCGAGAGGACGGTGGCCTGGGCAAGATCAAAAAGTAAATAAAAACATTTACATATTTTGGGAAAATATATTTAAGGCCTGGTCCCACAATACTGATAACTATAACTGTAACTATACAGTGCCTTGCAAAAGTATTCATCCCCCTTGGTGTTTGTCCTGTTTTGTCGCATTACAAGCTGGAATTAAAATGGATTTTTGGAGGGTTAGCACCATTTGATTTACACAACTTGCCTACCACTTTAAAGGTGGAAATTGTGTCTTTATTGTGACACAAACAATAATTAAGATAAAAAAAACAGAAATATGGAGTGTGCAGAAGTATCCCCCCCCCCCCAGTCAATACTTTATAGAGCCACCTTTTGCTGCAATTACAGCTGCAAGTCTCTTGGGGTATGTCTCTATTAGCTTAGCACACCTAGCCACTGGGATTTTTGTCCATTCCTCAAGGCAAAACTCCTCCAACTCCTTCAGGTTAGTTGGGTTGTGTTGGTGTACAGCAATCTTCAAGTTATGCCACAGATTCTCAATTGGATTGAGGTCTGGGCTTTGATTCGGCCATTCTAAGACATTTAAATGCTTCCCTTTAAGCCACTCCAGTGTAGCTTTAGCAGTATGTTCAGGGTCATTGTCCTGCTGGAAGGTGAACCTTCATCCCAGTCTCAAACCTCTGGCCGACTCAAACAGGTTTTCCTCCAGAATTGCCCTGTATTTAGTGCCATCCATCTTTCCTTCAGTCCTGACCAGCTTTCCTGTCCCTGCAGATGAAAAACATCCCCACAGCATGATGCTGCCACCACCATGCTTCACTGTAGGAATGGTGTTCTCAGGGTTTTGGGCTTGCGCCACATGTGGCTTTTCCCATGATGGCCAAAAAGATACATTTTAGTCTCATTTGACCAGAGAATCTTCTTCCATGTGTTTGGGGAGTCTGCCACATGCTGTTGGGCAAATTCCAAATGTGTTTTTTAAGCAATGACTTTTTCTGGCCACTCTTCCATAAAGCCCCACCCACTCTATGGAGTGTACGGCTTAAAGTGGTCCTATGGACAGATACTCCCATCTCCACTGTGGATCTTTGCAGCTCCTTCAGTGATATCTTTGGTGTCTTTGTTGCATCTCTGATTAATGCCCTCCTTGTCTGTGAGTTTTGGTGGGCGGGTTTGTAGTGGTGCCATATTCTTTCCATTTTTCTATAATGGATTTAATGGAGCTCCGTGGGATATTCAAAGTTTGGGATATTTTTTATAACCCAACCCTGATCTATACTTCTCCACAACTTTGTCTCTGACCTGTTTGGAGGCTCCTTGGTTTTCATGTTGCTTGCTTAGTAGTGTTGCAGAGTCAGGGTCCTTCCAGAACAGGTTGATTTATACAGACATCATGTGACAGATCATGTGACACTTTGATTGCACACAGGTGGATCTTAATCAACTAATTATGTGACTTATGAAGTGAACTGGTTGGACCAGCGCTTATTTAGGGGTTTCATATGAAAGGGGGTGAATACTTATGCACACTCAAGATTTCTGTTTTTTATCTTAATTATTGTTTGTGTCACAATAAAACAACAATTTTCACCTTTAAAGTGGTCGGCATGCTGTGTAAATCAAACGGTGCTAACCCCCCAAAATCCATTTTAATTCCAGCTTTTAATGCGACAAAACAGGACAAACATCGGGGGGAGGGGGATACTTTTGCAAGACACTGTAACTACAACTATAATGATAACTATAAATAAATCAGTCCCCTGCAGTTTATGTGGTCGGTGCTCCCACCAGACCGATAATGATACCTATAGCCCAGTCCTGGGTTTATCCGTATCGGTGAGATTCTGGAGTGATTTTTCCAGGCCTGGACCTGATCCGATAAAACATCTGACCAATCAGGTCATTGTTTACATGTGACGTTGTCAGAGCACGTGCTGTTTTTCCCTGGGCATCTTTGTACACCTTTGTTGCGTCATGAAGTCATACGGATTCATGGAAAATAAAATAAAATTAAATTAAAAATATAATACAAAACACGGATCTTTTATTCACAGATATGTATGTGATTATTTTTCATGAAATATCAATAGTAAATTAATAAAGTAAACATATAAATGCAGGTAAGATATTTTAATTATGAACTTCAGCAGTCCAAACATTTAATTGTTTTAGACTGCTTAATTTTTTTTATTCATGATGCATTTTTTTATCCGTATGAAATCAGTAACCAATCTGTAATATACTGAAATGTCTGTGACCGATCCGTAAATTATTAGCATCCGTGATGCATCCGTATTAAAATCCGTAACCACTCTGTATTTTGTATCCTTTTTTTAAAATTAAAATTATATTTTAAAATAAAAATTATATTCCTGTAATGGCGGCATGGTCATGTAGTGGTTAGCACTGTCGCCTCACAGCAAGAAGGCCCGGGTTCGAGCCCCGTGGCCGGCGAGGGCCTTTCTGTGTGGAGTTTGCATGTTCTCCCCGTGTCCGCGTGGGTTTCCTCCGGGTGCTCCGGTTTCCCCCACAGTCCAAAGACATGCAGGTTAGGTTAATTGGTGACTCTAAATTGAGCGTAGGTGTGAATGTGAGTGTGAATGGTTGTCTGTGTCTATGTGTCAGCCCTGTGATGACCTGGCGACTTGTCCAGGGTGTACCCCGCCTCTCGCCCGTAGTCAGTGTACCCCGCCTCTCACCCATAGCCAGCTTGCCTGCGACCCTGCACAGGATAAGCGGTTACAGATGATGGATGGGTAGTCCTGTGACCTATCCATATTTTTGTCAACCACCGGAGTGTGTACGTGGGTTGTTTTGGAGTTCAAGCTGTTCAGTATGACCCGGAATAATGTGCTACGACTTGGAAAAAACTTCCATGACTATTCCTAAGTTGCATGTGTTTATTTCCCTGAGTGTCAGGACCAAGTGATATTATAGTGGGGATTATAGTGTAGTTGTGGTGTTTCTGCTCCAGACTGGAACTACATTCAGGCAGAGGGAGAGTCAGAGTTGGAGTTATACGGTAGTTATTGGTGTTGTGGGACCGGGCCCTTATGCTTTCTTAAAACTGAGGTATTATTGTGTATTACCGGCAGAATCTATTTATTTCTGGCCAAAACCTGATTTTTCATAATTGATAAGTTTTCCCAGTCCTCCACACAAACCTGTTGCACTAATCACAACTGAAATCATATACGACTTTATTTACCCTATTCATTCACTGTCTATCAGCTTGTTCAGTTTTCTGTGTCATGGTTAATGAGGTGCTTGCGAGCATTTTGTTTTTCTACCGTGCCTATCATGAAGTTTATTATCTAACCAGAAACATGCAAACTCAACTTATCTCTCTACCACAGTTAACTTGGTGGACTGGCAAGCTTCTGCTTACAATTATATTTTTTATTCTCCAAGTAGTGTTCGGGACTCAGACACAGTCTCAGTGTTTAAGTCTCGGCTGAAAACAGATCTGTTTAGTCAAACCTTTTGTTAGTACTGTTTATGAGGTAAAGGAGTAGATCTGGAGGATCCTCAGACAGAGTGTTTTGGTAAACTGGGATGTATGGATGCTGTCAGTCCCCACTCGCTTGCTCACTCAAGTTTGTTGACGGTGTAGTGGCTGCTGCTTTATGTCCTGGGGCTCCCTCATGCCTGTGTTACCTTCTGGCTCTCTCCTTTTAGTTATGCTGTCATACTTAGTTTTGCCGGAGTCCCTGCTTGCATGCAGTGCAAAATGTGTACTGTTCTTACTCATCAGGTGACACTGGGCATACCTAACAACCTCTCTCTTTCTCTTTTCTCCCCTCCCCCCACTCTGTTTGTCCCTTTGAGTTGCATGTCAATCCTGGGATCGAGATCCTGGCCTCTTCTGCTCCTCGGACCTGCCTGATCCATCCTGATGCCCTACTTCTGGCTGGAGTCTCATCACATCGCTCCTGTGGAGGACGGCCCCATATGGACAGTTGAAAGTCACACTTGGAAGACGCTCTGGACTCTTACAGTAATGCTTTTATGGCTGAGGACTACAGTTGACTTGCTAACTTTAGGATTGCAGTTGTCATGAACAGTTTTGCACTCAAGTTTCCATCAATGAAGAGTTTATAACATCAACAAAACTGACTTCATGTTAAAACTGTTAATGTTGTCTGTTGTCACCCAAATGAGGATGGGTTCCCTTTTGAGTCTGGTTCCTCTTGAGGTTTCTTCCTCGTGTCGTCTGAGGGAGTTTTTCCTTGCCACCGTCGCCACAGGCTTACTCATTGGGGATAGATTAGGGATAAAATTAGCTCATGTTTAAAGTCACTAAAATTCTGTAAAGCTGCTTCGCAACAATGTTTATCGTTAAAAGCACTATAGAAATAAACTTGACTTACACTCTCGATACTGATACCAAACTCAGTAGCTCACAGAAACTAGCAGCTTCGCACATCAGTTCATTTCATGACCAAAATGCACTAGAACGTTCAAAACACCACAAACACATCTCAGAATCAAGTCATTTATCAAAAGATGAAACACTACTTCTCTTCTAATATGAACAATTTGTCAAGTTGAACGCGACAGCCAATAAAATACTAATAACCGGTGTCATTACAATGGATGCACTATATCATACAATATGTGGTGTAGTTAATTAATATTTTGTTTCTTTAATTTCTTGTATATTGTAATCATTCATTTTGCCTTCGTCGATAGAAGAAATTTTGATAGAAGCAAGAACGGCGCAGGCGGCATGGTGGTGTAGTGGTTAGCGCTGTCGCCTCACAGCAAGAAGGTCCTGGGTTCGAGCCCCAGGGCCGGCGAGGGCCTTTCTGTGTGGAGTTTGCATGTTCTCCCCGTGTCCGTGTGGGTTTCCTCCGGGTGCTCCGGTTTCCCCCACAGTCCAAAGACATGCAGGTTAGGTTAACTGGTGACTCTAAATTGACCGTAGGTGTGAATGTGAGTATGAATGGTTGTCTGTGTCTATGTGTCAGCCCTGTGATGACCTGGCGACTTGTCCAGGGTGTACCCCGCCTTTCGCCCTTAGTCAGCTGGGATAGGCTCCAGCTTGCCTGCGACCCTGTAGAAGGATAAAGCGGCTAGAGATAATGAGATGAGATGAGAAGAACGGCGCATTTTACAGTAGTGTACAGTAACATTCACAGTAACTCACCAACAACTTCATTAGGAACACCCACCCATCCACCTGCTGTTCTGTTTGATGCAGTTCTGTAATCAGCCGATCCCTCGACAGCAGCACGATGCATCAAATCACGCAGATACAAATCAAGAGCTTCAGTTAATTAATGTTCACAATGTTCAAACATCATGTGAATGGGAAAAATTGTGATCTCACAGTGAAGTGTGACTTTCTTTCACTGTGGCATGGGTGTTGGTTTGAGTCAGATGGTTTGCTTGGTGGTTTGAGTATTTCAGAAACTGCTGACCTCCTGGGGTTTTCAAACACAACAGTCTCGAGAGTTTACACAGAATGGTGTGGAAAACAAAAAACATTTTTTGAGTGAGTGAATGAGCGACAGTTCTGTAGGTAGAAAATAAACAAATGCCTTGTTGATCAGAGAGGGTCAGAGGAAAATGGACAGATTGGTTCGAAGAATATGCCAAGAAGGATATAGTAACTCATATAATCACTCTTTACAACCATGGTGAACAGAAAAGCATCTCAGCATGTAACAGCAGAACAGAAGAACACATTGGGTTCCACTCCTGCAGCAAGAAGTTCCTATTAAAGTGGCAAGTGAGGATATATACCATAAAAGATGTATGTACAATGAAATACACCATATATAACAATAAAATGCAAATAATTAAAAAAATAGTAGAATGAAAGATAAAAAATGCTAACAGTAAGAGAAATAAAAGCGCGATCATAAGCTTTCCACCTTTTCTGTGGTTAGGTTATGGCAAGGAATAAAACAGAAAAGGGTTTGCTTTTATAGGACAATATAACCGTTTATAGCTTCATTTAATGTTGTGGAATATCCGTGAGACAAGTTCCTGTTATCACTTATGTTATAGTCGCTATAAACAGTTGCTCAATCCTTGGTCTATTTTTTCACTCTCTTGAAGGCAATAAGGGGGGAAAAACAGCTTGTCATGTTACGGAGAAACCTAAAAGCCCCCTGTCTTGAAGACTTTCCTGTGGGGGAAAACCTACTGACTGTTGGATGCGCCGGTTCAAAAATCAATTTCTTTTGATTAACTTGCATATTTTTTTTGTGTGTGGATGTGTCCAGATAATATAAAGAACATTACACTGTGGTGTAAAGATATGAAGTTTATCTTCTTGTATTGAAAATATTTGACTCATTCACTTTGCTCACTCGTGATATATCCATTCACCACTCGAAGACAAACTTCATTTTGTCACTTTTGCTTCTCTGAACCTCATGGTGAACATTAGGTGATGCTTAGATATTAATTTGTGTCAAAATGTATGCTAAATAATATAATCATACAGTTGTTTTACTTTAACATCAGTTTTAGTTCATGAGGAGCCTCTGTCTGTTGAATGCCTTAAAAATGCTTTAGGAATATAAAAACCATAGCTAAAAAATAATAATAATAAAAAATAATAATAATATGAAATCATTAGAATACATGATGTCAATATCAAATTTGTTTTGCTTAAGACTACAGTGGTGCTTGAAAGTTTGTGAACCCTTTAGAATTTTCTATATTTCTGCATAAATATGACCTAAAACATCATCCGATTTTCACACAAGTCCTAAAAGTAGATAAAGAGAACCCAGTTAAACAAATGAGACAAAAATATTATACTTGGTCATTTATTTATTGAGGAAAATGATCCAATATTACATATCTGTGAGTGGCAAAAGTATGTGAACCTCTAGGATTAGCAGTTAATTTGAAGGTGAAATTAGAGTCAGGTGTTTTCAGTCAATGAGATGACAATCAGGTGTGAGTGGGCACCCTGTTTTATTTAAAGAACAGGGATCTATCAAAGTCTGATCTTCACAACACATGTTTGTGGAAGTGTATCATGGCACGAACAAAGGAGATTTCTGAGGACCTCAGAAAATGTGTTGTTGATGCTCATCAGGCTGGAAAAGGTTACAAAACCATCTCTAAAGAGTTTGGACTCCACCAATCCACAGTCAGACAGATTGTGTACAAATGGAGGAAATTCAAGACCATTGTTACCCTCCCCAGGAGTGGTCGACCAACAAAGATCACTCCAAGAGCAAGGCGTGTAATAGTCAGCAAGGTCACAAAGGGCCCCAGGGTAACTTCTAAGCAACTGAAGGCCTCTCTCACATTGGCTAATGTTAATGTTCATGAGTCCACCATCAGGAGAACACTGAACAACAATGGTGTGCATGGCAGGGTTGCAAGGAGAAAGCCACTGCTCTCCAAAAAGAACATTGCTGCTCGTCTGCAGTTTGCTAAAGATCACGTGGACAAGCCAGAAGGCTATTGGAAAAATGTTATGTGGACGGATGAGACCAAAATAGAAATTTTTGGTTTAAATGAGAAGCGTTATGTTTGGAGAAAGTAAAACACTGCATTCCAGCATAAGAACCTTATCCCATCTGTGAAACATGGTGGTGGTAGTATCATGGTTTGGGCCTGTTTTGCTGCATCTGGGCCAGGACGGCTTGCCATCATTGATGGAGCACTGAATTCTGAATTATACCAGCGAATTCTAAAGGAAAATGTCAGGACATCTGTCCATGAACTGAATCTCAAGAGAAGGTGGGTCATGCAGCAAGACAACGACCCTAAGCACACAAGTCGTTCTACCAAACAATAGTTAAAGAAGAATAACGTTAATGTTTTGGAATGGCCAAGTCAAAGTCCTGACCTTAATCCAATGGAAATGTTGTGGAAGGACCTGAAGCGAGCAGTTCATGTGAGGAAACCCACCAACATCCCAGAGTTGAAGCTGTTCTGTACGGAGGAACAGGCTAAAATTCCTCCAAGCCGGTGTGCAGGACTGATAAACAGTTACCGCAAAAATTTAGTTGCAGTTATTGCTGCACAAGGGGGTCACACCAGATACTGAAAGCAAAGGTTCACATACTTTTGTCACTCACAGATATGTAATATTGGATCATTTTCCTCAATAAATAAATGACCAAGTATAATATTTTTGTCTCATTTGTTTAACTGGGTTCTCTTTATCTACTTTTAGGACTTGTGTGAAAATCTGATGATGTTTTAGGTCATATTTATGCAGAAATATAGAAAATTCTAAAGGGTTCACAAACTTTCAAGCACCACTGTATGTTATGGAGGACCGTGTCCATGTGAATTGGATGGAGGTGTGTGTGTGTGTGTGTGTGTGTGTGTGTGTGTGTGTTTGTTTGTTTGTTTGTTTCTTTGTTTTTTTAATAAAAGTGTGATGTGTGTAGATGCCCTGGGTTTGGGTGTGGTATCAGAGATGTGTGTGTGTGTGTGTGTGTGTGTGTGTGTGTGTGTGTGTGTGTGTGTGTGTGTGAAGATGTGGTAAAGGGTGTGTCTGTGGTCTTGGGTGGATTGTGGCACACAGTGGGATTGTGCCCAGGGGCCGACATGTGTGCATGCATATGAGATTATATGTGTGTACAACAATTGCACTACTGTAAACAAACTGTGTGTGTGTGTGTGTGTGTGTGTGTGTGTGTGTGTGTGTGTTGTTAGAGTGTATGAGGGAGTTTGGAGTGCACGTACCTTACATAATAATCCATTATTATTTTTTTCGTTATATTTACTTCCTCCTTTCTTTTCTTTCTTTTTTTTTTCACCAAGAAGTCTTCCAATTGTTCATACACTCACTTCTGCTTTCCGGCTGAAAAAAGTCCTGGAAACCATTTACAGGTTTCTATTGGGCGCTGTTGTGTTTGCAAAGAAATTTTGTGTGTGTGTTTTAATAAGTATACTGTTTCTCCCACTGTAAAAACAAAGAAACAAAAAAAAAATCATCTCAGTCATCTACCAGGTGACAGGGAAGTGCTTCTAGACATGTTTAATGGTTTTATAATAGGAATTAAAAGTGTCCTACAGAAGTCTGATGGTCTCTGATGGTGACCTTGTGCTAAAATTTAACAAAAGGGTGTACTGTTAGAGTAAAATTATCAACGACATGCATTAACATCACATCCCAAAGGCTTGTGTTCCTCTTATTGCACAGCAATTTGTCAGCAATTGCATTTTTGTAAAATAAAGAATGATGCTATGGTCCAAAAATTTTTTTACTGTTGCTTCTCATGTTACTGAAAAAGCACAAAGTCTTGAAGACTTTCCCATGGCAGAAAACTTTCTGTTATAAAATGCTGATACTGGAGACTCTTTCCTGTCAGGTAGACACTGGAGGTGTTTGCAAATGCAGATTAAACAGTTTAATTACATAAAAACAAGCAAACAAGTCCAAAATGTGAATAAAGAGTCAAGGTTTAAAACAAAACAAAAAACAGGCAAGAGTCAGGCAATGAGCAAACAACTTGAATTAGGCAAAATTCCAGTGCAGGTGTCATGTGTATTATTAACAAGTCTTTGTGGATTCTATGTGGTTTTATAACAGAGTTAACAGAGTTAACAAAAACATTGGGAATGGATTTTATATATATATATATATATATATATATATATATATATATATATATATATATATATATATATATATACTTTCTATGCAATTGATTTTATAACAGTGAATAGAATAAGCCCCCAAAAACAGATTGTTAGACTGAATCACTTCCTGTTTATTGGAGTTGAATGGATGAATCAGGAGTCGAAGACAGCCGATAATGTGGGGGGAGGGGTGGGGTCATTTAGTTAATGTTTTATGGATAAATTGGGTCTAAAATGTACATCGAGCATCGTTATCGGTGAACATTTGTCATAGTTTGCATTATTGTTGTTCAAAACTGATTCAGTCAAGATTTCTTTTGTGGAAAATAACAAAAGGTTTATCTCGGAGATGCGAAAGGAAATGCACCACTAATATATATAACAGGATATAGGCTCCAACTTGCCTGCGACCCTGTAGGACAGGATAAGCAGCGACAGATAATGGGTGGATGGATGGATATAAACAGGATAGCAAAAACATGAAGAAAACAGCATTTGGTAGGCATAAGTGCACTAAACAAAGAACTGGTGAGGATTGAGTGATTGAGTTCACATGTGAGTGACCAGTAAGCCAGTGAACGTGAACGTGACAGTCTCTGTGCTTGTTGAGTGTTGTAGTCAGGCTTGTAGTACTCGAGTCCGACTCGGTGCTCTAATTTTAAGGACTCATGACTCGACGTGGACTTGAGCACTGATGACTCGGACTTGGACTTGGACTCGTGCATTAACTGCAGTTGGACTTGGAAATTGGACACGAGGACTTGGATTTTTTCTTTTTTTTTGGTAACATGCTATCATAATTTGGCATAAGATATTCATATCTACATTAATTTTTGTACTAATTTCATGCCAGAGTGTTACACCTGCGCGCCTTGGCACATGCACCAGATAGACTCTCGGGTGCGCTCCGGACAGCACTCGCGCCAAGCAGACTCTCGCGCACGCTGTAAACAACTCACACCTGCACAGGATTAAGGTGCAATCAGCACACCGATATAAAAACTGTGAAAACACACTTACTTTGCGAAGTATTGAGTTGCGTTGCTGACACATTACCAAGCCTTATTTCCTTGTTTGGTTTCCTGATCCCTGATTTCCTGTTTCTCATCTTTGATTCTGCTGAGTCTACGATAGCATGTTTGTGCCTCGCTCGACCCATCAGCTGTTTCACCGTTTTATGATTTTGCCTGCCATTCTGGATTGTTTACCATCTTCACTTGTATTAATAAACACACCTTCTGCACTCACATCCGTCTCCCAACCATCTCTGACAGAATACTTCACACTCCCTGATAAAGAGAAGCACATTCACCTGTTCATATGCCATGTTCAGGAACAAGCTAATGTTAATGGCCCTGAAACAGAGTCTTGTTCTCGGAGTCAACTCAGATCAATAGTGGACTTGACTCGGACTTGAGTCGAAATTTTTTTTAATGACTTGGACTCGAACACTGGTGACTTGAGCCTGGACTCAGACTCGAGTTTTAGTGACTCAACTGGTTGTCGTCCGTGGATGGCCATGTTTGTGGGCTGTGGTGCATTCTGGGAAGCGTAGTCCATAAGTGTAGTCTGGCACTGATTTTGGCACTGACATGACACTTTCTCATGTCATCTCATCTTATCTCATTTTCTTCCACTTATCTGGGGCCGGGTCGTGGAGGCAGCAGTCTGAGCATGGAAGCCCAAACTTCCCTCTCCCCAGACAACTCGGCCAGCTCCTCGGGAAGAACAGCGAGGCATTCCCAGGCCAGCTGAGAGACATAGTCCCTCCAGTATGTCCTGGGTCTTCCCCAGGGCCTCCTCCCAGGGGGACATGCCTGGAACACCTCCCCAGGGAGGCGTCCAGGAGGCATCCGAAAGAGATGCCTGAGCCACCTCATCTGATTCCTCTCGATGTGGAGGAGCAGCGGCTCTACTCCAAGCTCCTCCCGAGTGACTTTGCTTCCCACCCTATCTCTAAGGGAGTGCCCAGCCACCCTGCGAAGGAAACTCATTTTGGCCGCTTGTATCCACAATCTTGTTCTTTCGGTCATTACCCAAAGCTCATGACCATAGGTGAGAGTCAGAAAGTAGATCGACTGGTAAATCGAGAGCTTCGCCTTTTGGCTCAGCTCCTTCTTCACCACGATGGACCGGTAAAGCGACCGCATCACTGCGGAGGCTGCACCGATCAGCCTGTCGATCTCATGCTCCATCCTTCCCTCACTCGTGAACAAGATCCCGAGATACTTAAACTCCTCCACTTGAGGCAGGACTTCTCCACCAACCTGAAGAGGGCAAGCCACCCTTTTCCGGTCGAGAACCATGGCCTCGGACTTGGAGGTGCTGATTCTCATCCCAGCCGCTTCACACTCGACTGCAAACCACCCCAGTGCATGCTGAAGGTCCTGGTTTGAAGAAGCCAACAGGACAACATCATCCGCAAAAAGCAGAGATGAAATCATCTGGTTCCCAAACAGGATTCCCTCCGGCCCCTGGCTGCACCTAGAAATTCTGTCCATAAAAATTATGAACAGAACCGGTGACAAAGGGCAGCCCTGCTGGAGTCCAACATGCACTGGGAACAGGTCTGACTTACTGCCGGCAATGCAAACCAAACTCCTGCTCCGTTCGTACAGGGACTGGACAGCCCTTAGCAAAGAGCCCCGAACCCCATACTCCCGAAGCACCCCTCACAGGATACCATGAGGGACATGGTCAAATGCCTTCTCCAGATCCACAAAGCACATGTGGACTGGTTGGGCAAACTCCCATGAACCCTCGAGCACCCTATGAAGGGTATAGGGCTGGTCCAGTGTGCCACGACCAAAACGAAAACCGCATTGATCCTCCTGGATCCGAGGTTCGACTATTGGCCAAATTCTCCTCTCCAGTACCCTGGAGTAAACCTTCCCAGGGAGGCTGAGAAGTGTGATTCCCCTATAATTGGAGCACATTCTCCGGTCCTCTTTCTTAAAAAGAGGGACCACCACCCCAGTCTGCCACTCCAGAGGCACTGTCCCCAACCGCCACGCGATGTTGCAGAGGCATGTCAGCCAAGACAGCCCCACAACATCCAGAGACTTGAGATACTCAGGGTGGATCTCATCCAGCCTCAGTGTCTTGCCACTGAGGAGCTTGCAAACCACCTCAGTGACTTCGGCTTGTGTAATCGATGAGTGCACCTCTGAGTCATCAGCCTCTGCTTCCTCAATGGAAGACGTGACGGTGGGATTGAGGAGATCCTCAAAGTATTCCTTCCACCGCCCGACAATGTCCCCAGTCGAGGTCAACAGCTCCCCACCCGCACTGTAAACAGTGTTGGCAGAGTACTGCTTCCCCCTCCTGAGGTGCCGGATGGTTTCCCAGAATTTCCTCGAGGCCAACCGATAGTCCTCCTCCATGGCCTCACCGAACTCCTCCTAGTTCCGAGTTT
The DNA here is from genome assembly GCF_027579695.1 of Neoarius graeffei. NCBI lineage: Eukaryota > Metazoa > Chordata > Actinopteri > Siluriformes > Ariidae > Neoarius > Neoarius graeffei. The sequence goes on along the minus strand of NC_083581.1, from coordinate 76,454,856 downwards.
TTGCCTCCACAACTGCCCGAGGTGCAGCACGCCTGGACTGCTGATACCTGTCAGCTGCCTCAGGAGTCCCAGAGGCCAACATGGGCTGATAGGACTCCTTCTTCAGCTTGACGGCATCCCTTACTTCCGGTGTCCACCACTGGGTTTGGGGATTGCCACCACAACAGGCACCGGAGACCTTGCGGCCACAGCTCCGAACAGCTGCATCGACAATGGAGGCAGAGAACATGGTCCACTCAGACTCAATGTCCCCTGCCTCCCTCGGAAGCTGGGAGAAGCTCTCCCAGAGGTGGGAGTTAAAGACCTCCCTGACAGACTGCTCGGCCAGACGTTCCCAGGAGACCCTCACCATACGTTTGGGCCTGCCAGGTCTGTCCGGCTTCCTCCTCCGCCAGTGGATCCAACACACCACCAGGTGGTGATCAGTTGACAGCTCAGCCCCTCTCTTCACCCGAGTGTCCAAGACATGGGGCCGGAGATCAGATGAAACGACAACAAAGTCGATCATCGACCTCTGACCTAAAGTGTCCTGGTGCCATGTGCACTTATGGACACCCCTATGCTCGAACATGGTGTTCGTTATGGACAAACCATGACTAGCACAGAAGTCCAATAACAAAGCATCACTCGGGTTCAGATCGGGGAGGCCATTCCTCCCAACCACGCTCCTCCAGGTGTCACTGTCGTCACCCACGTGAGCATTAAAGTCCCCCAGTAGAACAATGGAGTCCCCAGTCTGAGCACCTCTCAGTACCTCTCCCAAGGACTCCAAGAAGGCCGGATACTCTATACTGCTATTCAGCCCATAGGCACAAACAACAGCAAGAGCCCTCTCCCCAACCCGAAGGCACAGAGATGCGACCCTCTCGTTCACTGGGTTAAACTCCAACACATGGCGGCTGAGCTGGGGAGCTATAAGCAAGCCCACACCAGCCCACCACCGCTCACTGTGGGTGACTCCAGAGAAGTGGAGAGTCCAGCCCCTCTCGAGGAGCTGGGTTCCAGAGTCCAAGCTGTGCGTGGAGGTGAGCCCAACTATCTCTAGCCGGTACCTCTCAACCTCCCGCACAAGCTCAGGCTCTTTCCCCCCCAGCAAAGTGACATTCCATGTCCCAACAGCTAACCGCTGTGTTCGGGGATCAGGTCATCGAGGCCCCTGCCTTCAACTGCCACCCAATCCACACTGCACCGGCCCCCTACGGCTACCTCTGTGGGTGGTGACCCCACAGGAGGTTGGGCCCACGTCACCACTTCGGGCTGAGCCTGGCCGGGCCCTGTGGGCAAAGGCCCGGCCACCAGGCGCTCGCATATGAGTCCCAACCTTGGGCCTGGCTCCAGGGTGGGGCCCCGGCTGCACCATACCGGGCGACGTCACGGTCCTTGATTTTTTAATTTCCATAAGGGGGTTTGGTGAACTGCTCTTGGTCTGGCCTGTCACCTAGGACCTGTCTGCCTTGGGAAACCCCAACAGGGGCGTAATGCCCCCGACAACATAGCTCCTAGGATCATTCAAGCACACAAACCCCTCCACCACAATAAGGTGGCAGTTCTAGGAGGGGACATGACACTTTGATAAACATTAAATAAACATCTCCTTGCAGAAAACATTTTTATTTTTATTTTAAATAATCACATGAACTGTTTTTTAAATTTATTATTAGGCTTAAATTTTGTGGAGCGCCATATAAGTCCCTGTGCACACTGTTACTGTAGGAATGCTAAAGTATTAGAATGAGTGCATTAATACAGTCTGAACCACTGATTTGAATGAGAGCCAACACTAATGTGCAAGCTGCTGTTATAGAAAATGAATCCACAATTTCTAAGCATTTCAAATTGAGAATTTCAACAGCACTGACACTAATGTTCACATGCAGTAGTGTGCAAAAGTCTTAGAAATGCTGTCGACCAAAAATGCCTTAAAAAAATAATGAAATGAAATGTTTCAACATTAAAAAAAAATATTATAAACAGTAATCAGTAAGCCATAATAAATGAAACAAAGTCAGTATTTGGTGTGAGACGACCCTTTGCTTTAAAAAAAAATAGTCATCTCAGGTCCAGTGAGGTCAGTTTTATACAGAAATGAGCTGTAGGTTTTACTGAGCATCTTACAGAACCAGCCCCAGTTCTTCTGGACACTTTGACTGTCACACTCGCTTCTTCATTTTACACCAAAACCCAGCAGCCTTCATTATGTTTTCAATTTTAATCTGAAAAGTGCTCTGTTATGGAATATGCTGCTCAGATACAAACATTTTTTTTTCTGCAGCATTTAATTTTGTGCTGGAAAAAAATGAACATTTGGAACTCTAAAATGCTTTTATAATGCTTTGACTTGATAATGTAGAAGTCATAAAATAGAAATCTATAACAAAATTTGTATGAAAAAAAAAGGGTGCCTAAGACTTTTGCACAGTACTGTGTGTGATATTCCCATACACAATAATTCCAACACGGTTACTGGAGAGAGCGTTTATCGTTATCAGTGTAGAAATGACCATTTATTTATTTCCACATGGAATAGGTCTTGCATTTGTATCTGAAATAAAAACATGGGTATTTAGTAACCGTTAGAGTAGACCCTGATGGGAAAATGTCTAATGGAAACCACTAGCCTAATTCCCATTAGGAAGTGAAACCATTTTTTCTGTGGTTTTATTCATCTGTGCGTGTGTTTTATTAGTGCCACCCTGCCCTCACTGCGAAGCCACTTTACATTTAATTAGATTTATTATTATCATTATATGTACATGATCTGACCAGACACCAGACCATCACACCCATGTGTGGTTTGTCCCCAAACTAGTGTCACAAAATTGGAAGCACCCAATTGTACAGAATGTCTTTGTATACTGTAGCATTACACTTTCCCTTCACTGGAACTAAGAGGCCCAAATTTGTTCCATGAAGACATGGTTTGCCGAGATTGGAGTGGAAGAACTTGAGTGTCCTGCAGAAAGCCCTGACCTCAACCCCTCAACCCCACTGAGCACCTTTGGGATGAACTGGAATGCTGACTGCACCCCAGGCCTCCTCACATGACATCAGTGCCTGATTTCACTAACGCTCTTGTGTCTGAATGGTCACAAATCCCCACAGCCACCACTCCAAAATCTAGTGGAAAGCCTTCCCAGAAGAGTGGATCTTATTATAACAGGAAAGCAGGGACTAATTCTGGAATGGAATGTTCAGCAAGTACATATGGATGTGACTGGTCAAGTCCACATATTTTAGGCAACATAACATAGTGTCTTTGTATTATTAGCTCATCCAGCCGACAGGTGATGAGTTAATGCCATCATGTGTTGTTCGTCATCCATCCGTCATCCGTCGTCCACATTTCACGAAAATCGCTTTTTCTGTCTCAATTCTTCACTGATTTTTATTCTTTTTGGCAGGAAGGTATGTCAACCTGGGGCGCATATAGCTTCTACCCACATTTGCACAATTGCAATTAATAATGAAGATATGGAGTAATTAATCAATCCCCAACGAGCAGTTTCCACACAAATCGCTTCTTCTCCCTCAATTCTTCACCGATTTTGATTCTTTCTGGTATGAAGGTAGGGGTACCTAGGGTGCATATAACTTCTACCCAGATTTGCTTCATTACAATTATTAATGAAGTTATGGACTAATTAAGCCTTAATGAGTGAGCAGTTCAACAAAAATCACTTCTCGCTGTTTTGGATTCTTTCTGGTAAATAGGTTGGTATTTCTAGGGTGGATATCGCTTATATATATAGCTTGTATATAGTGTATATAGCTTACAACATTTATTGCACAAGGTGGCCCACTTATATCATTCTTTCTGGACTAGACGGGTTCGGAGTGAGCTACCCCGTCATTGACGGTCTCATTATTATTTTTTTTTTCTTCAATGAGTTTAGTTTATTTTAACCTAATGTTTCAGTTATGTGATTTTTCACTTGCTGTCACCAAATTTCTAGTGTCTCCGTACCACAATAGTGTAACTAGAGAAGAAAGATAGCTACAATTACTCACCTTACTTCAGACAATTGTACACTGTAATTTGACAAAACCAATGAAATGATTCTTATCTACTTTCCACAGCACTGCTGAATCATCTGGAGCAGAAAAAAAACCCTCTGCCATTATTGAGAGTGTAAATCAAATTCGGCTAATGGTAAAAAATAGTGTGTTCCTTTTACCTCAGAACTCAGAGCTGGGAATGACATCACACTTGACTTGACGGCATTCCAGTACAAATCGGAAAACTAAGATGGATGCCATTATTAGCAATACCAGTTGATAAAAACACGTTACGTGGTATTTTGGACGAACGATCCCTGTAGCAACACGTTGGTAGATAGAAGGACTGGGAACTCAAAAATTCCAACTTCCCAGTTCAAATGGGATGCACTACAATATGTGCTGCTGAGATAAACATAATGTGTACAACCAGTGTGTTATTTCAACGGTGGTGTACAGAAGTGGGATTTGGACTTTATACTGCTACCACCATCAAATCAAAAATCTAAGAACCATCCAACAATGGCATCTTAGATCCATTCTCAAGATTAAATGGGATGGCTACATTATAAACAATGAACTTCTAGAATATGTTAAGTCTGAATACATTGAGAACGTACTTATTAGAAACAAACTGCGTTGGGTGGGACACGTTGCATGTTTGGCAGATGACCAGTCAGTCAAAGCACTATTTTATAGTGAACTGGCAGAAGGTTCTAGAAAGATCAGTCATCCATTTCTTAGATACAAAGACACTACTGAGGATATTCTGAAATGTGGTGATACACTACACACCTGGAAGGACACCGGAATGGCAGAAGTGCACTTATATGCAAAAAGATAGACAGTGACAGAAAGGAAGATAACAAAAGAAGAGCCAAGCACCATGAGGGGAGAACTTTGAAAGGAAAGGACACCAAGTGAATCAATGAACCGTCCATCATTGATTGACTTTCATCAGGAACTTTCACATCCATATTTATAGCCATTCATACGTGACTATTTGCGACGTCTCTTGTAATCCCTCTTGTAATTTGTATTTACCCATATCAGGTCTTAGGCATATACAGTATATGAGATAAACTTCCCAGTTGTCCCATAATGTAGCTAGTTAGCGAACATATCTGTGAGGCAGCATGACAGGAAGGATCTGCTACACTGCTGGTTCTTAATGAAGCACAGACTCAATAACATCGATGGAGTCCCATATTCGTCTCTGAGACTGCAGTGATTATAGAGTGTCATGTCAGATGAAACTCATAGACGGTCAATGAGGTCTCAAACAGTTTGAGAGCCCTTGTTCTGTAACATCCTCATCTACATTAGTTGTATAGAACACTACTGAGAGCTAACGCTCTTTAGACTTAGCCTATGTGGTGGTTTCCATAATTTCTTTCTCACACTATATTCTGATGTAATTTGGCAATCCAAGTTCTTAAACCTGAGCATACTTGCCAACTCTACTGATTCATGCGGTAGTCTACTGATTTTAGTTCTTAAACCTACTGCATTACAGAACAAATCAGTAAACGCTGTTGGATTTGCTCTTCTGATCTCGGTTCAGCTGTTTTCGGCACAGGGGATACAAGTAGGCTATACAGCATCAAAGACTCATATAAAGTGAAGCTGAGAGCCAATGGAACGGCGCGATAATGATGTTGAATCTAAATTGTATCGTATCACTCTATCGCGCCATTCCATTGGTTCTTGTTATAGTTCTAGCCAATCAGCAATGAGCTCACATTACAACAAATTGTGCCAGTATTTGTAAAAACCAAACACACTCTGGTGATCGTGAACAGTGAGAACTCTGAAGAAAAAAAAAGACTCGCAATGGCAACAAGTTCAAGGCGACTTGGTCATCGGATCATCCGCATCAAAGTAAGGTGAGAAGCAGCATTTTGTGAAGTACGTCAGTCCGATTTCTCGATCAATTTTCTTCAAATATGGCACTCAGAATGCGGGAGAATGCACGGTTTTACACCCTCACTCACGTCTTCCAGCTCGTCCCACTTATGTGTGTGAGGTCACTGCAATGTGGACCCTATTGATCCACAGGTCATATTAATTGGAGCTTGGGAAACAACACTTCACACTTATGGACAATTTAGAGTAGCTAGCATGTCTTTGGACTGTGGGGGAAACTGGAGCACCCGGAGGAAACCCACGCAGACACAGGGAGAACATGTAAACTCCACACAGAAAGGCCCCTGTCGGCCACTGGACTTGAACCCAGAACCTTCTTGCTGTGAGGCGACAGTGCTAACCACTACACCACTGTGCTGCCCAGAATGCACCATTTTATACTTTTTTTTTTAATTTTCTGGGGGGCATGTCCATGGACCCCCCTCTAGAAGGGAATGACTGTGCTATGCAATCTGATCTACCACTTTTAATTCTCTAGGAGTTGGCAAGTATACCTGAGTTCAACCAAACCAACTTAAAAAGCCTAACCGTAAGAGGAAAGTTCTAGCATACATAAGTAGCTAATCTAGCTAGCAGGAAGTAAATTCCAGACTTGCTAGCTGGGATAAAAATCATGCTAACTAATGAATCTATTGTTAGCATCTCATCTCATCTCATTATCTCTAGCTGCTTTATCCTTCTACAGGGTCGCAGGCAAGCTGGAGCCTATCCCAGCTGACTACGGGCGAAAGGCGGGGTACACCCTGGACAAGTCGCCAGGTCATCACAGGGCTGACACATAGATACAGACAACCATTCACACTCACATTCACACCTACGGTCAATTTAGAGTCACCAGTTAACCTAACCTGCATGTCTTTGGACTGTGGGGGAAACCGGAGCACCCGGAGGAAACCCACGTGGACACGGGGAGAACATGCAAACTCTGCACAGAAAGGCCCTCACCGGCCACGGGGCTCGAACCCGGACCTTCTTGCTGTGAGGCGACAGCGCTAACCACTACACCACCGTGCCGCCCATTGTTAGCATCATTTCCATTAAAAAAAAAAATGAATTATAACTTTAGTTATTTTAGTTTTGACTTGAGCAGGCATGATTCAAAATGGCTGCCTGCTTCTCAGTGAGCAGGGACTTAGCTTCAATGCTAAGTGATGCTGGATGTGTTTTGCCTAACTCTGAAGTTGGACTCTTCCGCCAGCTGCTCAAATGGTCTCTCTCTCTCTCTCTCTCTCTCTCTCTCTCTCTCTCTCTCTCTCATTACACACAGAATGGTTTTGTTTTAGGATGGCGTATGTGTGTGTTTGTAGGCCAAACATGGTCAGTAGGACATAGAGGATGGTGTGAGGAAATCATGGGTTTGTTTATCCTAGCTACAAGGATTGTAGGGATTTTGCTGATGTACCTATAAATTAATGTTTCTGTGTTTCTTTTCAGCATAACAGGACTGACGAGGAGGTAAGTTTACCTCAGAGTGAAGATAACAATATTAATAATGGACATCCAGTGAAAAATTAGCATTCTAGCTAGATGTTATGGATTATTTCTCGGTTTGAGCTTTGGTAGCCTGATCTAATAAACATTATTATGCTCTGAAATGCATTAGGGATTAAACATACAGTGTGATAACAACAAATGTTTCCTAATTAGGATGTATAGCAAGTTCCTAATTTCGGATTGAATCATTTCCACCACACACCTGAAACCAGATAACTATCAGTAGCGTAATAACTGAATTCACTTTTCTCATTTAAAAAAAAACAACAATTTTTCAAAATTAGCATCGGAAATCTGTTAACCTCAATGGAACGTTGTGTTTTGGATGAATGGGGCATTTTTACGGCAAAGTGGCTAGGATCAAGGTGATCGAGTCATTTCGGTTATTATTATTATTATTATTATTATTATTATTATTATTAAGAACCTAATTTTTGTTTGTCTCTACTTTCATACTGGCATAATCTTCAAACATAAGAACTGCAGGCCTTATCTCTGTGACCTTCTGTGCTTGGACTTTTTTTCAATCCTTTTCATTGGCCTCTCTCTCTCTCTCTCTCTCTCTCTCTCTCTCTTTCTCTCTCACTCTTGCTTTCTCTCTCTCACCCTTGCTTTCTCTTTGTGGTTTTTTTATTCTTATCTCTGTTTAACTCTGTCTACAACCCAAGTCACATTACCCAAGTGTAGCGTTCTGATAATGCCAGCCCATCTCTCTCTCTCTCTCTCTCTCTCTCTCTCTCTCTCTCTCTCTCTCTCTCTCAGTACATGAGAAGGGGAACCCAGAGAAGTGGCTTCCCAGTTTTATAGCACTGTGGTAAAGAGGGTTGGGGAGGAGGGGAACGGAGTGCTTGGCTGTACTTTCCACTCTTTGTGCTTGTGTGTTGTGTGAGTGTGAGACCACTTGCTGACACCGACCAAGAAAGTTTCTCATGTAGTCACTGTAAACACCAGCCAAGATCTTAGAAATCTCCTTACACACAAACACAACGCCATCCTGCTCAGTTTCATTTACAACTAAACACCTGGCATACTTCAAGCTGGCAGTTTGTGTTATGAAATATTATCTAGAACTATGAAGAATGAAGATAACCAATTGTTCAAGATGCTGAAAAACATTTTCTCAGGTCTATATGATATCCACATTGATGTCTCCCCGACCTCCTTTTTTTTAAATTTATTTTTTTAAAAGATGTTACCTTCCTAGCTGCCAGTTTGTGTTGTGGAATATTACCCAGAACTATGAACATGGTTTTGAACAATGTTTTAATTTTAATTTAATGTATATAACATTATGTATTTAATAAAGCATTTTGGGTTGATGTTGTTTTTTGCATTAACAAGTTGGACTGTCTCTCTGTTTCTCTCACTGTTGTGTTTGTAGTGTTAAATCATCAGCATGACTTTTTCACACTTTCTCCAACATCAACCTCCTTCCTCCCTCCCTTCCCTCCATCTCTCTCTCTCTCTCTCTCTCTCTCTCACTCGTTATTTCTCAGTTTGTATAATCACACATAAACACGGAACAGAAAATACTCATCTGTGGTCTTTAACTGTGACAAGTTATTATTGTTAAATGAGCTTCTGTCTCACACGCACACTCCACTCCCTCGTGTTTGTGTGTGTGTGGGTTGGTGGGCATGTTTATAGCTTGGTGCAGACCAAATGTCCCCATGAGGATAGGAATATCTGATAGTTTTGACTTTTAGTTGGTCTCTATGAGGACAAAATAAAATTACACACACACACACACACACACACACACACACACACACACACACACACACGTATATATGTCAGTGGAAGGTCCTCACAATAATAATGAGACAAATGTGTGTGTGTGTGTGTGTGTGTGTGTGTGTTCAGGGGAAGTGACTTGCAAGTTGTTTTCATTTTGTACCCCAGCATTCTTACGCTAACCACTGACGAGTCACACACACACACTACTTCTCCTTTTCATTTCATGTATGTGTGTGTGTGTGTGTGTGTGTGTGTGTGTGTGTGTGTGTGTGTCTTCACACTGAGTAAAAATATGAATTCTATGTAGCACCTTCATATTCTGCTTACAGTGAAACAGCATTCACCTTTGGGCTGGTCTCCTACAGACCTGACTCACTGCTGGACATGTGGCGATAGAAAATTTCCACATGATCTACAGCTATATATCAAACATTATCATGTTTCGTGGCATTATCATGAGATCTTATTACCTCATAGTGCCAAAATGAGCGTAGCATTCGGTTCAGTTATTCATTCACTCACAGTTGCTTGCTAGCTTCTTAGCTTGGATAAAAACTCAGGGTTTGAACTTGTAATGCTAATCACAAACAATGCTGCGAAACTGTCCTACCAGTTTCTGGGCATTAGGATAATAATTGTGTTGTAAACTGTGTTGGATACATCACATTGTGACCAAACACGAAGAAATGTACTATAGACTCATCGAGAAGATCTTTTTTGCACAACGGTAGTCATCATAGTGAGGAAAGTGACGTCACATGACATCAAATGCCAAAAAGAGAGATAACAGCAACAATCAGAAATGTAAAGATTGTTTATACGTGCTTAAACCATACTGCTGTTGAATTCTTAAAGCTGATTGGTTCGAAGGTGTTGATATTTTTCTAAACAAGCAGCTCTGTAGGGCGGTACGGTGGTGCAGTGGTTCATGCTGTCGCCTCACAGCAGGAAGGGTCGGGATTCAAACCTTGGACCCGACTGGAGACTTTGTGTGTGGAGTTTGCATGTTCTCCTCATGCCTGTGTGGGTTTCCTCATACAGTCCAAAGACGTGGATTAGGTCAACTGGATGTTCTAAATGGCCCGTGAGTGGCTGTCTATATTATATAGACATGAGTGTTTTCCTGGGTGGCACGATGATGTATTGGTTAGCACTGTCGCCTCACAGCAAGAAGGTCCAGGTTCGAGCCCAGCGGCCGACAGGGGCCTTTCTGTGCGGAGTTTGCATGTTCTCCCCGTGTCTGAGTGGGTTTCCTCCAGGTGCTCCGGTTTCCCCCACAGTCCAAAGACATGCAGGTTAGGTTAACTGGTGACTCTAAATTGAGCGTAGGTGTGAATGTGAGTGTGAATGGTTGTCTGTGTCTATGTGTCAGCCCTGTGATGACCTGGCGACTTGTCCAGGGTGAACCCCGCCTTTCGCCAATAGTCAGCTGGGATAGGCTCCAGCTCGCCTGCGACCCTGTAGGACAGAATAAGCGGCTACAGATAACGAATGGATAGACGGAGTGTTTTACTGGGAAATACACCACTCGTATTTTTCATATGAGCTCCATCTAAAAGAAGAAGAAGAAGCCTTTATTTGTCACATGCACACTCAAACACAGTGAAATTTGTCCTCTGCATTTAACCCATCTGAAGCAGTGAACACACACACACACACACAAGTGAGCAATGAGCGTACACACACACACACACACACTCAGAGCAGTGGGCAGCTATGCTACATCTAGGACATATTTCTCAATATTTTCACTTGTAAGGAAATCGATGAATTGTTTTGATAAATTTGGGTACTTATTGTTTGTGAATGTGTCGATATAATAAAAAGAAAATCATACACTGACTTGAAGATATGAAGTGTATCTTCTCGTGTTGAAAAACTCACATTTTTTATACAAAATACATCATCGCGGATCTGAGTGACATGTTGAAATAATATTGTCTGGCTTTTTTTCGTGGTCTATCAGATATATTCCATTCAGCTAGCATGATAGTGAACAAGTCGAAGACGAGTAGCTGAATGGAATATATCTGATAGATACACATTCCTTTTAGGTGTTCAACGCATCTTTCTCTTTCAAAATTCTCTCAAAATCTTCCATATTTAACGATGCAAACCTGGCAGCCATGTTTGTTTACAAATTGTCCCAGTCGCTCACTTACTAGCGCGGAAGTTTTACGTCTCTGACGTGTGACATCATGTTGTCTTGACAACCATGCAATATCATAAACCATATTCAATGCTCATTCTCCATTGGGCAGAGTGACGTAATACACATAAGATAAGCGATACGCTAACAATATTGCATGCTATCAAACCAAATGAATGAAACCCGCTAGAAGGGAATAGAGCACGTTTTTATTCCATCAAAAAAGTGTCCTGTATGGATAATGATTCCCGATATTTCACTCCAATGACATCACTCTCAGTGTTTTCCTGCTGACTAGACGCTCGTTGTCAAAATGGTGAACCAGTTCAAAATTTAAATTCTTTTGATTAACTTGCGTTTTTTTTTTTTTTTGTGGATGTGTCCATATAATATAAAGAACATTACACGGTGGCACGAAGACATGAAGTTTATCTTCTCATGTTGAAAATATTTGACTTGTTCACTTTGCTGACTCATGATATATACATTCACCACTCGAAGATAAACTTCCTATCTTCGCATGACCGTGTAATATCCTCTATAGCTCTCTGTGTTAGTCATGTAATAAATTGGTGACCTGTCCAGGGTGAACCCCACCTCTCACCCAATGTCAACTGGGATTGACTCCAGGCTTACCTGCAACCCTCAGTAGGATAAATGGGTGGATGGATGGACAGATGGATGGATGGAAGCAGCTCTGACAATATTTCATGCTGTAAGTCAAATCACAGGTAATGCACTCACTACCTCCACCATCTTTGTTGGAGGAGGTTAGATTTTCACCTCCATTTCTTTTCCCAACGTAATTCAAAAAGCAGTGAACGCATTTTGAGGAAATTTACAGGAAAGGTAAGCCATGGGCCAAGGAACCATTGATTCGATTTTGAACTGAATATGCAGTTTAGGAGAGGTATTGTGTTTAGAACACTTCTAGTTCTAGTATGTTATGGTTTCTGGAGTAACACAATGACTTGTAGGACTGTAATCAAGAATGCCATTGTCAAGTCTAAGACCAGGACTAGCCGAGCTCAAATCAAGAGTCTTAAGGGTGGTGAAGACATGTAAAGATGAATTCCATATGAAAGTGAAGCCAAGATTTAGCCTGAACAAAAATCGCATCCTTTTCAAGCTTTTACTTCAACTCGTTGGCTTCATCTGAGCAGCACACCAAAGGTTAGACTGTTTTTAAAAAGAAGGCATTACTTCTTGTCAAACTTTCCGTATGTACAAAGAAACAACAACACAAACATTATTTTTCTAAACTATTGGTCGACACCGAGATCATACTGTATTTAGTAAGTCTGAGTACAAATGCCAGCAAGTCAGACAAAAGTCCGTCCAAATCAATAGAGAAAATACAGTCTGCCTTTACATCAACAAAAACAAGAAGAAACACCATTATAACCAACGTGTCATTGAAATTGAACACTCATTCAGCCCTTTGGTTTTTACACCCTATGGAGGAAGTGGGAGAGAAACAGAGCATTTTCTAACACAGCGTTCTTCAAAACTAAGTGAGAAGAAAGACCTTGAAATGAGTGTTTTAGTTCATTGGCTGAGAACCAAAGTGTCCTTTGACCTCACTCGATCAGCAGGTCTCTGTATCCGAGGCTCCAGATCGATTAAACCTGGAATCAGTGTGGATTTAGCAAATATGGAGATATGTAATATCATCCTTTATAAACCAGTCCATGCTATCCTAGCTGGCCATTTGGCCAACAAGTCGCTTCACATTCGGCCGCGTTACATCACCATAAAGTTCATCATTTTCCAGTAACAGTGCAACTATTTTTATTAGTTCAAGAACGACATGTTCAGTTTATAGCTACATTTTAATGTTGTGGAAAGTTCGAGTAGAAGTTCTCACTTAGATTACTGAGCACCATGCCGTGTTTTATTCCTTCCTGATGATGTGCCATAACACTGCTTATTATATAAAGGGAAGTGATTACTAACGTGAATGCATTTCTTTATTTCACTGCAGTGTGTGTGTGTGTGTGTGTGTGTGTGTGTGTGTGTGTGAGAGAGAGAGAGAGAGAGAGAGAGAAAGACAGAGAGGGGCTATTGTGCTGATAATAAAGTAGATGTTCTGGTAGTTGTAGTGTTTATTTAGTATTTAGTAGCATTATAAAACAGGATTTGTGATAACTCTTATCAAGGTACAGGTGTTCAGGAATCCCCATACTACACCCCACCAACACACACACACAACATTTTTTTTAGAAATAAAGTACGTAAACTCAAAAATCTCCACCATATAGTCTATAGTCATTCTGATTATATGAGAGTGAGAGAGAGGGAGAGAGAGAGAGAGAGAGAGAGAGAGAGAGAGTGTGTGTGTGTGTGTTTGCTCTTTTGCTGTCAGCATCATTTAAAGGATAATAAAAGAGTGGACAGTGGCTGGTTGTAGGGGCTCCAGGGTGATGGGTGTGTGTGTGTGTGTGTGTGTGTGTGTGTGTGTGTGTGTGTGTGTGTGTGTGTGTGTGTGTGTGTGTGAGTGAGAGAGACAGAGAGAGCAAGACAGGGAGTGAGTGTGTGGCGGGAGTCTGGACGTGCGTGGCGGGATTGTGTATCTGCGTCAATAATGGGTTCCATTTACTCTTTTCATTCTGCTCTATTTCACCAGGTGAATGGAGCTCCTCAGCCATGGCAAGACACACATTCAAACACGCCTACACACACTCACAAACAACACACACACACACACACACACACACACACACACACACACACACACACACACACACACACAGAATATGGGAAGTCAATGGTTCCTTTTTGCTTTTTTTGTTTGTTTGTTTAAAGTATGTATTTTATGAACAGATTAAGTATACACTTCTCAGAAGTCAAAGATAATAAAACCCCTACAGCAATTCAGCTAAAGAAAGAATTCAAAGTCTGACAGATCAGAGATCAGACACGTAACAGCGTTCATAACATTCATAACAGCGTTATGAATAAAATAAAACAATAATTCAGGTGAAAGACAAGAGCTGTTTGTTATTTGTGAACTTTTGAAGACGGAGAACAGGGGGTGCTGATATTTTTGAACACATTCTGCTGTCCTGATGCATGTACACTACACTGTGTTCTTTTAAGTACTGTGAATTGAATGGAAATTTAGAATAATTTGAGAGAATTCTGACTCACAAAATGACGAATATCATCAGATGTGGGACAGATTTAGAAAGTAAATGATGTGTTCCAGGTTAAATTAAATGACGCTGATTAATGAGTCCAAATTATTTGGATTTCTGTTTGTTTCAGTGAAGTAGAAAGAAATAAACAGACATACAGTACAGTACCAGTCAAAAGTTCAAACACGCCTTCTAATTCAATGTTTTATCTTTATTTTTTACTTAGAAGTCATTCCATGGCAGGCTTGTAGTACTCGAGTTTGACTCGTGCCCTAATTTTAAGCCCTCGTGACTTGACTTGGACTTGAGCACTAATGACTCGGACTCATGCATTAACTGCCTTCGGACTCGTAAATTGGAGACAAGGACTCGGATTTATAAAATTTTTTGTAACATGCCATAATGATTTGGTGTACAATCTCATCTCATCTCATTATCTCTAGCCGCTTTATCCTTCTACAGGGTCGCAGGCGAGCTGGAGCCTATCCCAGCTGACTACGGGCGAAAGGCGGGGTTCACCCTGGACAAGTCGCCAGGTCATCACAGGGCTGACACATAGACACAGACAACCATTCACACTCACATTCACACCTACGCTCAATTTAGAGTCACCAGTTAACCTAACCTGCATGTCTTTGGACTGTGGGGGAAACCGGAGCACCCGGAGGAAACCCACGCGGACACGGGGAGAACATGTAAACTCCACACAGAAAGGCCCTCGCCGGCCACGGGGCTCGAACCCGGACCTTCTTGCTGTGAGGCGACAGCGCTAACCACTACACCACCATGCCGCCCCTTGGCGTACGATATTTATATCGACATAAAATTTTCTACTAATTTTGTGCAAGAGAATGCACATTCACTTGTTCATGCATCATGTTCAGGAACAAACTAACGTTAATGGCGCTAAAATGCCTGGAGAGACGCCCCTAGGATTGTCTGCTTTGCTTATACAGACTTCTCGTGCAGTGGAAAAAAATGCACTGCTATGTGTTCCATATGTAGAAGAACTATCAAGGAGATGATGGGGACAACCTTGAACTTCAATCATCATTTGGTAAGACTCCACCCAGAGAAGGAAGTGACACGCTATGTTCATTGCCCTGTTGATAGTGGGCGGGGCTTGCTTGCTGAGCGATGAACTAGCTAGTGTTAACCCTCTCTCATGTTATTTGCCCTGTTGATAGTGGGCGGGGCTTGTGTCAGACTTAACTCGGATCTATAGTGGACTCGACTTGGACTCAACTCGAAATTTTCTTTAATGACTCGGACTTGAACACTGGTGACTCGAGACTGGACTCAGACTCGAGGTTTAGTGACTCGACTACAACACTGCTTCATGTCTTACACATAACGATGGACATTTCTCTTTACTTAGTTGTTCGGTTCTTGATATAATATGGATTACTACAGTTATGGAATAGGGGATAGTATTTTTATTATTTACTATTTACTGTTTGATCTCAAACACATTAATAAGGTAAGAAATTGCATGAATTCACATTTGACAATGTAGAAAATAGACAAAATAAGGAAAAACCCATGAATGATTAGGTGTGTCCAAACTTTTGACTGGTACTGAATATGAATGAATAAATCACCAACAATGAAACTTTCATGTACGAGTTCTTTTACTCATTCATCTAAGTACATTCAAATTAATAAATATTTTTATTGATCTTTTTATCATTATGTTCAGTCTTCTAATAATTTCATCATCATTACCACAACTTTAAAAAAAAGATTATTTGCAATTATTCTATCTATCTATCTATCTATCTATCTATCTATCTATCTATCTATCTATCTATCTATCTATCTATCTATCTATCTATCTATCTATCTATCTATTACAAGCTTTCTTTGCATAACACACTTGCACTTGCTTGCCACAAAGCAGATTTTCAAAATGGCAAAAATGAAATAATAAAACAAAATAAACAGAGGATATTACACCATCATGCAAAGATATGAAGTTTATCTTTGAGTGGTGATTGTATATTTTTCAACACGAGAAGATAAACTTCATATCTTCGTGCCACCGTGTAATGTTCTTTATATTATATGGACATATCCACACACACCCAAAAAAAAAAACCCACGCAAATTAATCAAAAGAATTTTAATTTTGAGCCGGTTCGCCATTTTTACAGCACATGCCTAGTCAGCGGGAAAACACTGGGAGTGATGCCATCTGAGAGAAATATTTGGAATTATTATACACACATACAGGACACTTTTTCGATGGAATAAAATCATGTGTTCTATTCCCTTCTAGTGGGTTTCATCCATTTGGTTCGATAGCATGCAATATTGTTAGCATATCGCTTATCCTACATGTATTACATCACTGTACCCAATGGAGAATGAGCGTTGAATATGGTTTATGATATTGCATGGTTGTCAAGACAACATGACATCACACGTCAGAGACGTAAAACTTCCACGCTAGCAAGTGAGCAACTGTGACAATTTGTAAACAAACATGGCTGCCAGGTTTGCTTCATTAAATACAGAAGATTTTGAGAGAATTTTGAAAGAGAAAGACACATTGAACACCTGAAAGGAATGTGTATGTATAATAATAATAATAATAATAATAATAATAATAATAATAATAATAATAATAATATTGGCTAGCTTTTTTTCATGGTCTATCAGATATATTCCCTTCAGTGACTCATCTTCGACTCATTCAGTATCATGCTAGCTAAATGGAATATATCTGATAGACCACGAAAAAACAGCCAGCCAATTTTAAATATGTCACTCAGATCCACGATGCATTTCCAATAAAAAATGCAAGTTTTTCAACATGAGAAGATAAACTTTATATCTTCAAGCCAACATGTGATTTATGTCATGGTTTTGGTTCTCCATGTCCCGGATGGAGCATGTATGAAAAATAAGAGTGGTGTATTTCCCAGTAAAACACTTGTGTGTGTGTGTGTGTGTGTGTGTGTGTGTGTGTGTGTAATATAATAAAATAAAACAAAGATATCATCTCATCATCTCTAGCCACTTTATCCTGTTCTACAGGGTCGCAGGCAAGCTGGAGCCTATCCCAGCTGACTACGGGCGAAAGGCGGGGTACACCCTGGACAAGCTGCCAGGTCATCACAGGGCTGACACATAGACACAGACAACCATTCACACTCACATTCACACCTACGCTCAATTTAGAGTCACCAGTTAACCTAACCTGCATGTCTTTGGACTGTGGGGGAAACCGGCGCACCCGGAGGAAACCCACATGGACACAGGGAGAACATGCAAACTCCGCACAGAAAGGCCCTCGCCGGCCACGGGGCTCGAACCCAGGACCTTCTTGCTGTGAGGCAACAGCGCTAACCACTACACCACCGTGCCACCTAAAACAAAGATATCATATTTTTAATAGTATGATAAATCAACTTGTGTTTTATTTTAACTCCTTATGTGTGTGATTAAATCTGACTTTGGAATGCCGGCCCATGATGTGCAGCGTTTGTGATTAGTCATGATAAGGACAAAACTCAGCCTATAAATCTGCAATATTCTGTGATGTACAGTACAGCAAAGGCAAATATCATTCATGATCATAATAACAAATGATGTATGAGAAAATTCATGAATTCATCATGAAATAGAATGAAATCTTTTAAAAATCTGTTTTGACAAAAACGTTTGTCTTTTTGGTAAAACATTTTTGTAAAAAATTGTCTTTGTAAAGAAAAGAAGGGAAGAGGAGGAGAGTTTGTCTTCTTGTGAAGGAAGAAAAGGGAAAAATCTGTTTTGTATAAATTTCCTATACAAGCTTTGTTTTAAATATTATATTTAGATATTTGTATTTACAAACCTGCCTAGACTAGCTACTTCGCTATATGCAGGTGCGTAATTTATTGTAGCTATTTCGCTAAAATTTGAATAAACTTGAACTTGAAAAGATTATTGAGACATTTTTTTTTTACCTTTGATGAATTTGTTATTTAGAGCGTTAATAAGTTCTATTACAAGTCCATGCCATCTGTAGAGCACTGCGAATATCTGTATTTGGTTTTATACCTCAAGTGGGTGTGGCCTCATTTTATTTATTTATTTATTTATTTATTTATTTATTTATTTTTTAAATCTACCCAGAGGTAGAAATGCCATCGCAGCACTATCAGTATGGTGTGTGAATTGTGTTATTGGCTCCCAAAATCTAAACAAACTAGTAACCCAGTTTAAACCACACTGACCCTGACCAGGCAGATATATGAACGCTGTAAACGCATGTTAATGAACGCGGTCTTTCTCTGTCCCACAAGCTTAATATCTGACAGTTCACTCATATTAGTGTGAAAGTTAAAACTTCCTGCTGCACAATTTTATTTTATTTTATTTTATTTTATTTTTGTTGCATCCTGTAGGAAGGATACCAGTCCAGATACACATATCTAGTCTCAACTAAATAAATGCCCTCTTTCTGGCAAGCTTTCGAAAAAATATTTTGGCTTTAAGGCTCAAGGAGGACATTTTGTTTAGTTCTACTGCTGCTTCGTCAAACTGCCTCGCTCTGTAATAGTAGATATAATATTTTATTCTATCCACATTCACAGGATATGAGCAATTGCATTGGTTACTCTATTACTAGGATATCAGCTCATATATAGTGAGGAGAGGAAAACAAAATGGCGGAGCGTGTTGCTGAACCAACCGAGGACGAAATGAAAACACTACTCAAAACCAAAACCCCCAAAATTATCAAGTATTTAAAAGAAATAGCTAAAAGAATATAGTTTTTTGTTTGTTTTCCCCAATATCGCCTGTTCCACACTCCAGCCCAGTCGGTGGCAGTAATGCACCTTTAAGTTGATTTGCCAACAGCCAAAAAAACCCTACTGAAGAAAAAGAAAAAAAGAAGAAACCCCCCAAAAATTCAAAAAAGCAACACAATATGAAATAAAAGTATTTGATGGTAAGAACGTATCTTTTTTTATTTTTCAAGAATTATTATTATCATTGCATTTTTCACAAATTGCTCCTGTCATTTCGCCGGTTTGTTTACATTCTAAGCAGAAATTATTTTGTTGGACGTTTTGTATAAAGTTTCTATTTCTCGAATTTGCAAAAAAATAAAGATAAAAATGCTCCGTTTCTCAAAATCCAGTGACTGTGGATCAGTGGTGGCTGGTAGTCTTTCAAACAGGGGAGGCTGGTCGGTTACGATATTTCCAGATTTAAAAAAAAAAAGAAAAAAACACATCAATTTTGCCCATACTCTTGCCTCTGATCTGGCTGATTGTTGGCAGGGTCACAAACTGTGAAATAACAGGTTCTTTTGGCCCATTAGCCTACTGTCCAATATACATGATGGTGGTGTTGGGGGGGGGGGGCATATTTTAACATTTTATATTTTAAAATTGTGGCATGTTGTTTAAAAATTGATCATTATTGAAAGCAGCTCTTTGTCAGGAACCTCAGCAGTAACAGCAGAGTGTTCTGGAATAGGCACAAGCACTGACCTTGGGGAGCCAAACATAGAGCTGGGTGCCACACATTTCATTCAATGACACTTTCCCTATATTTTACTTATTTTGACTGAGAAATGTTTTATTGACAATTTTGATAACCCTTCACTTTTAATCCAGGTCTGTAGTGTGAAATGTTCTCGGCTGTGTTTTTGTTTAAAAATGTTTTCCAAATTGTAGCTGTGTTTAATTCATATCCAGAAAAATATATATTCCAATATAATATACTCAGCATAAACATTTTAAATAGATTCTATATTTTTGGTCCATCCATGACATATTACTAAAGTAGCCTATTTACTGTTGTTGATGTGGGTCACTTGCTGTTAGCCAATTCACTTTCTCATACCAGGAGAGCTGAAAGGAACGAGTATTATTCCCTACCTTTATCACCAAGTCAATTTGAGGCGTTGGTCTACCCTGCTCTTTAATTTTAATTTTTTCCTCGAAAGGAAGACTGGCAAATGGCTTCGCCAAAATTAAATCAGCAATGCTTGGCATCCGTGCGCAGCTTTCTTGCTAGCTGACTAGCCCCCTCAAGTTCAAGTTCAGTCACTCAAATAAACGAAATTTCTGGAACTAAGATAGCAAACTTGACAACACTATATTTACACTTTATTTACAATGAAGATATATACAAACTAAAAAAGCTGGTAGAAACCATATGTAATGAATGAAATCGAAATGTAAGCTGATCTCTTACAATACACCACAGCACTTGCGAATCCGCATGGGACTGAACTGAAATTCACCGCTGCCTGTCTATATTTGAAACGAGCTGTCAATCAAAGAAAATATCCGGCCGCTTTCACCAATCACCAGTCTCCTCGCGGAAAGCTTTGCCATGTCCCTCCCACTGTGAGGCTGGGAGTCCGTGGGCGGGCGTTTTCGCAGTATTTGTCCAATAACCGTCTTGCATTTTGAGATTGAAAGCGCAGAGCTCCCAAATGCCATTGAAGTGCACTGAGGCTGGGCTGCATCGCGCTGTCACGAGGGGGAAAAACTCACGCACACATTAGGCGAACTGGGGAAAGTTATAACGGAATGATTTCGCACTGTAGTTGGGTTGAGCACATATATTTCTATGATTCTGGATCTGAAATAGCAATGTTATAAGGTCGGCTATAACATAAGCCTAGCGCAATTCATCCTACACGATGTTCGTCATTTTTAGAGGAGGCTGAGCCTCCCTCGTTGTCTTAGAGCAATCGCCCGTGCTGTGGATAAAATAAAACAGTTAATCCACTCAATCTCGTCATACATGGATTACAGCTGACTATCAGCTCATGTACGACTCAGTTTGGTGGAATAACTGTTAGATATATCTACTATAAGGCCAAAAGTATGCATACACCTGACCATCTCACCCGTATGTACTTGTTGAACACCAAATTCCAAAACCACTGAGTTGGTTTCCTTTGCTCTTCTGGGAAGCCTTTCCACTAGATTTTGGGGCGTGGCTGTGGGGATTTGTACTCATTTAGACACAATGGGCATTAATGAGATCAGGCACTGATGGTGCCTGGAGGTGAGGAGTAATGTCTCAGGTGCGGTCGGTGTTCCAGTTCATCCCAAAGGTGTTGAGAGGGGTTGAGGGTTTGAGGTCAGGGCTTTGTGTAGGATACTCGAGTTCTTCTTCGCCAACCTTCACAAACTGTCATGCAGGAACAGGATTTGGTCACTTATTCCAATGAAAGGGAAACTGTGCATTAATACTACAGCATGCAAATACATTCTGTACATTTGTGTGCTTCCAACTTTGAGAGCAGTTTGAGGAAGAACCACGTACACGATGGATGTGATGGTCAGGTGTTCACATACTGCTGACTGCTGTAATTTTTTTTACTCTCATTGTACAGTTTTGTTTATGAGGCAACCAGTGCGTAAAAACTCACTCGCATGGCTGTGGAGTGAAAACAGAAGACAGAGATGATGTAAATGTCTTGACTGCTCACATCCTGACAAGTTAATACACAAGACACAGTCTTGCACCAGGATACAGTGCTGGCACACACCGATTAGATCACAGCATAGTTACAGCTCAGAGCTCACTTGATCCTTACTAATGAGGGATTTTACTGCTTGCCTTCAACTTTTTCACCACCATTGCCTGGAGTGTTTGACTTGGCCTTTGATGATATGGAGGTTGGGCACATGGCCATGTGTTTTGCCTGTGTAAAAAAAAAAAGAAAGCAAGAAAAAAAGAAGGGATGAGGGGGTTTGTGTGAGCTGGATTAACCTCCTCCAGGGATGATAGTAGGAGAAGTAGTTCCAGTTTTGTCATTCACCTGCTCATGTGCGTGTGTGTGTGTGTAATGCTTCAGTGTTTTGTATCTGATTTCACGGACTGATATACGCATCATGATCAACATGTGAATTGAATTAGGCACGATGAATGATTTATCGTGTTTATTACTGTATACAGGTTGGTGGTCTTTCACATGTGAATGGGTGTTTTCTAAATAGAGGGTGTTCCAGGTGTCCCTCTGGTGAGTTTCATGAGTTTGACAGTCAAGTAGCCAAGGGAATCATGTCACTGCTCACTATTTTGGATCAATGTATCACTGATTTTGTAGATCAGGCAGAAATAATGTCCGTCACTGGTGTTGCATTTTCTGAAACATCATAACGTCATATTTATTCAGATTATTACATTGCAGTGCCTCATTCTGAGATAATCATGTCAGAGAGCTAACCATGTTGGGGAAGCCATGGCCTAATGGTTAGAGATGCAGCATTGGGACCAAAAGGTTGCTGGTTTGATTCCCTGGACCAGCAGGAATGGCTGAAGTGCCCTTGAGCAAGGCACCGAACCCTGCTCCCCAGGCTGCTCTGGGTATGTTGCTGTGGATCAGAGCATCTGCTAAATGCCTGTAATGTAATAACCCTAGCTTTGTTTCATGCCTTTGCCTCATGTTTGCCTGTTGGAAATAAATTCTTCCTGTTTATTCGCCCCTCCTGACATGACACAAGGAATCAGATCAGTTCATTTTGCAAGGTTGGAGCAACGTGAGTACATTACAGATGTCACAGCTGAGCTGAGCGTGCAGTCTTTCCTCCTCGATCATGCAATATTTAGATAATAAAGCATGAAGGGACTTCCAACTACCTTTCTCAGAATGCACTGCAGCTGGGAAACAAGTGATTGTTGTCTCAGAGAATAGCTGAACTTTTTCTCACAAATGTATGATTTCAATCTTGGAAATTCTGAGGTTTTTTTCTCAGAATATTACCCCTCTATCTCAGCTCCATATTTATTTATTTATTTATTTATTTATTCACTTACTTACTGGACTGCCAACTGAGGTTCTCTTCCAACACAGAAGGGATCCTGAAGAAGTGCCACCAGAGGATGTACCTACTAAGAAAACTGAACTCTTTTTCTGTCAGTCAGAACATCTTGTTGACATTCTATTGTACATTCATTGAAAGTGTTTTATCTTTTTCTATATGCTGCTGGTATTACTCCATTACTGTACAGGATAGGAACCGCCTGCATAATATTGTCAAGGTCTGTTCTAAGGTTATTGGACTTCCTGCTCGCCACCTGAATACTGTGTACGAGCAGCAGGCTAGCGGTCTGGCTCGTCGAATTCTTAAGGACTCGACTTATGCTTTGTTCCCGGCATTTGAGCAGCTGCCATCTGGTCGCAGGTTCCGCTGTCCAGCCTGTAAGACCCAGAGGAGGAGAGCAACCTTTGTTCCAAGTGTTATTCTCCTCCTGAACTCTAAGAAGTCTAAGACAGTTACAATAACTTAAGTCTTCTGTACAATACTCTAGTGCAATATCACATGTCCTGATGTGCAATATTACAATATCACCTTGTCACTTTAACTACAATGTCACTCTAATCATATATTGTCATTTTAATTTTATCCACACGTCATTTTATTTATTTGCCATATTTTATCTGCTGCCTTTTTTATTTATTTATTTTATTTTATTTTATTTTATTTTTTACTTTGTTACTGGCAACAAGCCTGCCATTGTATATTGTACATAATACGCTGTTTTTTCCCCCACCCATTTTTGTGATTTTATTCTTTTTGTGATTTTATTTTCTTGCTCTTTTAATGTACTGCTCTTCACCCTTCTAATTGCCCTTCGGGGATAAATAAAGTTTTGTCTAAGTCTAAGTCTAAGTTGCTTACTTATTTTACCTACGGTGGCCCTAGTATGCCATTGTATTCAATTGACTAAACATTTTTTCAGTACAACATTGACAACTGTGCTGTCAAATATCATGTTATACCCTTCAGAGTAATAAATTAACTTTTGAAATAAGGACAGAGCTTAAAGTCAAGCGTACACTTTTAGAAAAACGATGTTCCTCAAAAGTTCTTTGGTGAACAAGTCGACTATTTCTACCTAGTTTCTTCACAGAGCCTTTAAATGACAACATTTTTTGAATGTACACTATGTATAACCCGAGAGTACATCAGAAAGGGTTCCACATAAACCATAAACCATTTTTGAAGCATTAGCCATTGCATACACACTTAGCCAACCCTTGTGTTTAAGATCTGTCCTTACTCCAGATGTATCCTCCCTGTTTCATCCTGATACTGTAATTTTGCTTGGATCTTCTGCACTTGTGTCTCAAGAAGAAGAAGAAGAAGAAAAAGAAGAAGAAGACGCCTTTATCTGTCACATATCCCAGTTTGTTGGGAAGCTGGGACCAACCATAATATACAGTACCACCTTCTCCCAATAGTGACTATGGAAGCTTGTTTCCGCTACATATAAGAAGTTATTATACATACAGGACACTTTTTCAATGGAATAAAAACGTGTTCTATTCCCTTCTAGCAGGTTTCATACATTTGGTTCAACAGCATGCAATATTGTTAGCATATTGCTTATCCTATGTGTATTACGTCACTCTACCCAATGGAGAATGAACATTGAATATGGTTTACGATATTGTATGGTTGTCAAGACAACATGACGTCACATGTCAGAGCTGATGCGAATATTCAGTGAGAGAGTTTTATGCTGCACATGTGCAGAAGGATTTCTTTATTCACCAGGAAAGAGAAAGACACATTGAACACCTGAAAGGCTACCAAAACTTCATTAGATATTCTTTACGCATATTTACAAGCAGTGGTGAACCGTTACTATTAGAGCTGGGACTTGAGCTCAGCCAAAACTTAGCCAGACACCAAAACAGCAACAGAGCAAAGGATTTTGTAAGGGATTAGCGTCAGGCTGCCAGGTCGCTCCGTTGTGTGGAGCTGTCGATGTAGATTTTAAAAGTAACTCAGTAAATTACACAGGGAAATGAATCCTTAAGTCTGAGTGAAAAGTACTGTAGCGAGTGTGTAGCGTGGAAGAAGAGTCTGGAGACAGAAATCTTAGTTTCTCCGTCGTTAGCCTGTAGCTCTTGATAGCACTGACTTGACTGCTTTATTAGCATTTGCTAACACTATTGATGAACGCTACACCGGCTGGAAGGTGACTTCACTGCTGTGCTGACGGCGCCAGTTTGTGGTTAAGCTCGTGTTGGCCTTCGAGAAGGCTGATATGTTTGGGCCTTCTCTAAAGGCCTAGAAGGCCCTGACGGCTCCCCTCTGTTTACAAGAGAAAAACATACCAACGGGCATCGAAAAACTGGAAAAGAGAGTGTGTATGTATGATAATAATAATAATACTGGCTGGCTTTTTTTTGTGGTCTATCAGATATATTCCATTCAGCGACTCATCTTCAACTCATTCAGTATCATACTAGCTGAATGGAATATATCTGATATACCACTCAACACCAGCCAATATTAATTAATTATTACAGCGATTTACTGTATGTTGTTGCGAAGTTAATATCATGCAATTGTGACTTTTTATCCTGTGAGCTAATATCTCCCAGTTATCATGCCATTATTAGTTACTGTCCTTCTGCTTATTAGTATATTCTTTGCACCGAATCGCTGAGAAGAAACAGAAGCAGTAAGTCATGATTGTGTGATATTACTAAGTAATTACAAGATAAAACAAATCACGAGGCTGAAATATTACTTCGTCGTGGTGAGATGTAAAGTCACAAGTGTGTGATGTTAAGATAAAGGCTGCACGGTGGTGTAGTGGTTAGCACGGTCACCTCACAGCAAGAAGGTTCTGGGTTTGAACCCAGCGGCCAGCGAGGGCCTTTCTGTGTGGAGTTTGCATGTTCTCCCCGTGTCTGTGTGGGTTTCCTCCACAGTCCAAAGACATGCAGTTAGGTTAGCATGGGGCGGCCTTGGGCTGAAGTGCCCTTGAGGAAGGTACTGCTCCCCGGGTGCTCTGGTGTGGCTGCCCACTGCTCTGGGTGTGTGTGTGTGTTCACTGCTTCAGATGGGTTAAATGCAGAGGATGAATTTCACTGTGCTTGAAGTGTACATGTGATAAATAAAGGTTTCTTCTTCTTAAAGAAGTCACATTTGCAAGATACATTTTCTACAAAGCAAAAACTAGCTACCTCATTTCATTATCTGTAGCCGCTTTATCCTGTTCTACAGGGTCGCAGGCGAGCTGGAGCCTATCCCAGCTGACTACGGGCGAAAGGCGGGGTTCACCCTGGACAAGTCGCCAGGTCATCACAGGGCTGACACATAGACACAGACAACCATTCACACTCACATTCACACCTACGCTCAATTTAGAGTCACCAGTTAACCTAACCTGCATGTCTTTGGACTGTGGGGGAAACCGGAGCACCCAGAGGAAACCCACGCGGACACGGGGAGAACATGCAAACTCCGCACAGAAAGGTCCTCGCCGGCCACGGGGCTCGAACCCGGACCTTCTTGCTGTGAGGCGACAGCGCTAACCACTACACCACCGTGCCGCCCACTAGCTACCTTATTTTTTTTTAGATATACACACAGTACTGTGCAAAAGTCTTCGGCACCCTATTCTTTTTTTTTTCACGTACAAACTTTGTTATAGATTTCTATTTTATGACTTCTACATTATCGAGTCACAACATTACAAAACATTTTCGAGTCCAAACGTTCAGCACAAAATTAAATGTTACAGAAAAAAAACCTTTGTATCAAAGCAGCGTATTCCATAAGAGAGCACTTTTCAGATTAAGGCCCACTTTACACGGGAACGGTCTGAAACAAAAACGCAAAAGTCCGTTTTCGTTCTCACTTTTTTCCGCGTCTACACGACCGTTTTCAAGGAGGAAATCTGCGTCTATACGGTGACGCATAAATGTGTGGAATTCAATTGGATGTGCATGCCAGGCGGCTAGGCGGTGCTGTGAAAGACCTCCGCTATGTCTGCACGCATGCGCAACGTCTTCCGTCTTGTCTGATCTGCACATCTGCGCCGCGAAAACTTTGACTACTCTGGCTATGGTAAGTAAGAAAGTAAGTAAAAAAGTAAGAGCATACTATACTCGCCTCTGTTCATTAACGGTATGTGTGCAGATTCGGTATAGATGTTCGAAGGACTCCTGGACGTTTATTAAAGCTGCCAGAGCAGCTTGAAGGTCCGTTGGATCGATGTAATCAGACATGCTCTTACTTTTTTACTTACTTTCTTACTTCCCGGGCTGGCATGTGCAGTATATGACATATGTATGACGTAAACGCGTACCCGACGTGAGCAGATCCGAGCAGAGTTTCGCGTATTGGGTAGTTTAGACGGATATGCAACGGGGGCTGTTTTTAACTTATCCACTCTGGAAGGCGTTTTCAATTTTTTCCGTTTTTCAGCCTCGGAAATGCCGTCCCCGTGTAGACGAAAGGCACTTCCGATAAAATATTTAGTCTTTTTTACCCGACAGCGTCCTCGTGTAAACGGGCCCTAAAAAAGAAAACATAATGAAGGCTACTGGTGCAAAAGTTTTGGTGTAAAATGAAGAAGCGAGCGTGACCGTCAAAGTGTCCAGAAGAACTGTGGCTGGTTCTGTAAGATGCTCAGGAAAACCTACAGACCATTTCCGCATAAAACTGCACTCACTGGACCTGAGACTATTAATTTTTTTTAAGAAAAGGGTCGTCTCATAACCAAATACTGACTTTGTTTAATTTACTGTTCCACTTGTGTGACCCGATTGTTTTTCTGTCACTCAGTCTTATTGTTTTGATGCTCGGTGTCATGTCAAGGTTTCATTATTGTTATTTTCTTTTTCTTGTTGATTTTCTTTACCGTTCTGACTTGCTTCCTGTGATGAAAACTGTTTTCATCAATTATTATCTGCCTCTGACACGCTGCTGTAAAGAGTGTTCTGCTCTCTCATGAACAAACTGTCAAACAAACGAACGCCGATGCTCGTCCAAATCTCTGGCTAATCACACCAACACACAAGCTGTCTCTGTAACTCTCTCCCTCTCTCGCTCGCTCTCTCTCTCTCCATCCTTCTCCTCTATTTGTCTCTCAGCCCCTCTCTGTTTGTTATCTGCTCAATCTGTGTGGGTTTTCATTCCATATCAGAGCATGTGTGTGTCTGTTCACGTGTCTCTGTGCTATCAGAGAGGTTAAGACAGGGACAGGTCTTACGCTTTCCTTTCTATCATCCACACAGCATCTGCTACCTCAATCCCCCACTCTCTCTCTCTCTCTCTCTCTCTCTCTCTCTCTCTCTCTGGTTGGGCTTCTTTTGTGTACTATCATTCACAACTATTTTTTTTCTTATCTTCCACGTTTGCTGTTGTCTGAACAGACGCAGATACCAAAACTTTTCACTTTCATCAAACTGATTCATTAATTTGTTTACATGCGCAAAAAGACATTTACCTGCCCAAAAGCAATACAAAAAAAAATGTTTTGCATCCTTTCCTTCACATACGATTCTTCTCATTCATGTTCAGCAGCCATTTTTTCCTCATATCATATCAAATCAATTTTAAAAGTAAATTGATGGTCGAAGGAATGAAGTATTGGATGAAACATTATAATAAATGCAACAAGAGTAGGATGTATTACTGCGCTAAATAAATAACATTACCCACAAAACCCAGACAACTCGACAGGAGGGTTCTTTTAATTTAAATATTAGGCACGTTAGTCAAATATACAGTATAACAGCATATTATTCTATCCACATTCACTGGATATGAGCAATTGTGCACTCTGATTGGCGACTCTACTACTTGGATATCAGCTCATATACCGTGAGTAGAGAAAAACTCTAAAAATGGCGGCGCGTGTTGCCGAACCAACCGAGGACGAAATAAAAACTCTACTTGAAAACAAAAATACAAAAAAGGAACAAAATATGGAATGAAAGTGTTTGATGGCAAGAACGTATATATCTTTTTTTAATTTTTCAATAATTATTAATCTTATTATCACATTTTTCACAGATTGCTCCTGTCATTTCGTCGGATTGTTTACATTCTAAGCGGAAATGATTTTGTTGGACGTTTTGTAGAAAGTTTTTATTTATCGAATTTGCAAAAAAATAAAATAAAAATGCTCTGTTTCTCAAAATCCAGTGACTGTGGATAAAATAAAGCCATACATGTCAACCTATACGGAATGTCCGTATTTTATACGGATTTGATTCAATAAACAGAGTATACAGGCGTACAAATAAAGTTATACGGATTCTTTAAAAAAACTTCAATATTTATTTAGAGCTATAATCAATTCCCATGATGATAAAAGAGCGCACAACATTTACAAATGTATTGTACACCACAGAAAGCACAGACAGCCAGTAAAGAGTCTTATGAAATCGCGCGTTATCTTGTGGTAGCGAGACTTCGTTCCACTTTTGATCATGCGCACACCGCATTGCGAGAATCCCGCCAACCGGGAAGTAACATTTTGTTTGAAATGCGTATTTCCACCTGAGTGACTTTCAATAGCGACTGAAAAGATTCTGAATGGGCATTCCGGCAAGATCAACACAGACACTTGCTGTGACATGCAGCCTCGTGAGGTATTGGTGCAGAGCGCTAAAAAAGCTGTCATGGAGTACAATTCAGAACATTAGAGTGACACTTTGTGTTTTTGTCAAACATTGGAGCTTTGTATTCATTCTGAAGGTTTATTGTTATTAATATTGAATAAAAAGTAACTGGAATATATCATTGTTAATTATCATTCAAATTTTAGGTAAATTATTTTAATTTGCATCTTATAAGGATTTTATAAGGGAAATACGGATTTTGGAGGTTGGTTATACAGGTTTGATTGACCAAAGGTTGACATATATGTAAAGCAGTTAATTCACTCAATCTCGTTGTACACGGATTATAGCCAACTATCAGCTCATGTACGACTGGATTTCGTGGAATAACTGTTAAATAGTGAAACCTTTCCATTCCAGTAAATACAAACACAGTGCAAATGTTTATTAGAGCACTACTGTATTATATTAAGCTGCTCAAACATAGATTTTGTTTCATATTAACAGCACGTTTGTTTGTTTGTTTGTTTGTTTGTTTGTTTGTTTGTTTGTTTGTTTCTTTCTTTCTTTCTTTCTTTCTTTCTTTCTTTCTTTTAATTTTGGTTAAAATGTAATTAATTAATTAATATAAAAAGTGTTTTAAATGTGGTTTAAAGTTAATGAGCTTTAGATTTTGGCTTTGAAATTAGTCTAGCGTGAATAATTTTAAATCTATTTACTTCAAATCAGGCTAAATTTTAAAAAATATATATTTTTTGTCTTATGAAAAAGAGAAGCCATGGCCTAAAGGATAAAGAAGCAGCTTTGGGACCACAAGGTTGTCAGTTTGATTCCCTGGAATGGCTGAAGTGCCCTTGAGCAAGGTACCGAACCCCCACCTGCTCCCCAGGCTGCTCTGGGTATGTTGTATGTCGCTCTGGTTAAAAGCATCTGTTAAACACCTGTAATGTAAAAACGCCCTTTTTTGGCTTTAGGAAGCCCTGGAGCAGGTTGTGAAAGGCACTGAACAGGTCATTGTTGGCACTGAACTGCCATCATTTGAACACCTACCCAAGACTCATTGTGTGAGAGGGGCCAAAAACATCATTAAGGACATCACTCATCCTGGACGTGACTTATTTAAGCTCCACCCATCATGCAGGATCAATCCATACTCACACAAACAGACTAAAAAATAGCTTTTTTTCCCCAACTGCCATAAACCTGCTGAACTCTGAATCTCCTTAGTCTGAGATAATCTCTCACTGAATGTGCACAATAAGCCGTTTTGGTACACTGTCAGAAACAGGGGTACAGTACAGTCAGAGTCCATTTCTGTCCCCAAAGAAATTGTACAATCTACACTAATGTACCCCCTAGGGCTCATTATTGGACCTCAAGGTAACCATTTTAGGGACAAAAATGTACATACACTACCGTTCAAAAGTTTGGGGTCACCCAGACAATTTTGTGTTTTCCATGAAAAGTCACACTTTTATTTCCCACCATAAGTTGTAAAATGAATAAAAAATATAGTCGAGACATTTTTCTGGCCATTTTGAGCATTTAATCGACCCCACAAATGTGATGCTCCAGAAACTCAATCTGCTCAAAGGAAGGTCAGTTTTATAGCTTCTCTAAAGAGCTCAACTGTTTTCAGCTGTGCTAACATGATTGTACAAGGGTTTTCTAATCATCCATTAGCCTTCTGAGGCAATGAGCAAACACATTGTACCATTAGAACACTGGAGTGAGAGTTGCTGGAAATGGGCCTCTATACACCTATGGAGATATTGCACCAAAAACCAGACATTTGCAGCTAGAATAGTCATTTACCACATTAGCAATGTATAGAGTGGATTTCTGATTAGTTTAAAGTGATCTTCATTGAAAAGAACAGTGCTTTTCTTTCAAAAATAAGGACATTTCAAAGTGACCCCAAACTTTTGAACGGTAGTGTACATGTTCCCAAGCGGTATATAAAGGTGACAAATAAGTACCTTAGATGGTACTGATCCAGTGACAAGCCAGTGTACTCCTAAAAGTATAATATTATACTTTAATTTTCTGAGAGTGTAATGCGCAGCACACTGTTTACTAATATGTGCAACAATAATCTACACCGCTGTAAACCAGGGCAATAATAATCTGTCCTGGTTACCTGAACACTTAACACTGTATACGGCATCTTAGCTAATATTTCGAACATATTTCTTATGATTATTCTGTTTTTAGCTCTTATTTGTATTATTTATTGTATGTTAACAATTGTAACTTTGCTTTTAAATTGTCACTTTCGCTTTCGTTTCTTAAATGCACCTCAGGTTTGTTGCAAAAGTAATTTTGTTGCATTACACAATGACAATAAAGTGCTTGAACTTGAACTAGAAGTACTGCTTTCAAGAGAGAGATAGAGGAAAAAAGAGAGGCTTGCAAGAGAATAGCTGCTATAATGTAGTATGTGGACATTTTACGGCTGTTCCACAACAACAACAAACCTGACTATAAAGGGATAAAAAAGGATGTGTCATTCTTTCATAAATATTATCAATTCATTTAAAGCTCGATGGCCTTTCAATTTCATAAAATCGGTGAAATTTAGTTCCGTCTGAAATGTGGTCATTGCGATAGATGTTTATTTCTGTCATATCTCACAAAATATCAGGCCGTTCTGTGGCTGGGAAGTTATTTAATTTGAGGGGATTAAAGCAAATAATGTGCATGAAATCGCTCGCTTCATGCAGTCAGGCAGACAGAGGAAGTCCGTGTGCGCATGCGCAGGTTTACCTTCTTCTTCTTTTGGGTTTTACAGCAGCTGGCATCCACAGTGTTGCATTACTGCCATCTACAGGTTTCCCTTTGAGCGTGCACTGACAGTTCCATCATTCTGTCGCTAAACGAACAGCTGATCACACCGAGGTGCTCGTTGAGCGCCCATATTTATTAGTTTGGTCCTGCGTTTCCTTTCCTTCGTATATAACATAACGTCTTTTCTTCTCGCTTTCTTTCCGTTACTGTAGTTGGTCTTTCACGTTTCATTCGCACACTCACGTCCTCCAGTTTTCTCTCCTGTTTCAAATTTGTATCCCACAATGCCTTGCGTGAACGGGGAAAGCCTACCAGAAAATTTTAATTTTTGTTTCATTTTTTTTGAATTATGCCTTACAACAACAACAACAATCTTTATTGCCCATTTTTAGCGCTATTTACATTTTTTGAATAGATTTTTTTTCATAATAAGTTTTAATAAAATAGACTGAGGACACCGGCAACCTGAAATAAAACCGTCAGTGAGGGCGTAGCTCACTCCGGCCCTGTCTAGTCCAGAAGGAACGATCTAAAGTGGGCCACCTTGTGCAATAAATGTTCCAAGCTATATACACTATATACAAGCTATATATAGAAGCGATATCCACCCTAGGAATACCGACCAATTTACCAGAAAGAATCCAAAACGGCGAGGAATTGACCGAGAAGAAGTGATTTTTGATGAACTGCTCATTAAGGCTTAATTAGTCCATAACTTCATTAATAACTGTTATGAAGTGCATCTGGGTAGAAGTTACTTTACTGTATATGTACCCTAGGTTCCCCTACCTTCATACCAGAAAGAATCAAAATCAGTGAAGAATTGAGGGAGAAGAAGTGATTCGTGTGGAAACTGCTGGTTAGGGATTGATTAATTACTCCATATCTTCATTATTAATTGCAGTTATGCAAATTTGGGTAGAAGCTATATGCACCCCAGGCAGACCTACCTTCCTGCCAAAAAGAATAAAAATCAGTGAAGAATTGAGACAGAAGAAGCGATTTTCGTAAAATGTGGACGACGCTAGACGGACAACGGACAACACATGATGGCATTAAACTCATTACCTGTCGGCCAGATGAGCTTAGAATCCTAGATGGCCAAAAACGCCAGGTTGTCAGCTTTAAGGAAAGCTTTTGCAAAAACAATCAAATAAGCCGTGCAGAACAGTGGTATTAAATTCAAGCATTGATTATTTTCCTATAGTCGTGATATAATGGAGCATTTGGTTGTGTTTTATTGCTCTATTAATTACTAAACATAACTTTAAAAGTAGTTCCTGGTGACCTCCTTATCAGGAAGATTAAAACCCCTCCAATTATTGATCAGTGACTGTTGGGGACCTGAGGATGTGGAGAACCACAGGACTGTACCATTGAAAGACACACAGTCTGTAACAAAAGTGAGCCTTATGTGAGAATTTGCAGATTTTTATTGATGCATATCCATGAATGACAACAGAAGGGTGAAAAACATAACTGATATTGTGACTGAAGCCAAATTCATGATCACAGATCCATAAACCAGCCTACAGTTGTGACTACAACACAATGAGTTAGGAACTACTTTCACGATTGAGGAACTCAGAAACAAGGAACTAGGAAACACTAGAACGAGATAAACCAAGGAAAATGGAAAACCAGGAAAACATAGTCGATTGTGGGCCAACACGGGCAGGGCTTGATAATCCACTCACAAACGTGATCATATTACATCATCATGATCGTTTACTGAATGTTAGCGAGTAAATTTAGAGCTGCTGAATTATTCATAGGTGTGACTACATAATATATTTTAAGATGAATAAATCAACACTAAGCTGGAAACTCATGGGGTGAACATCAAGCAGCTGCTGCTGAAGAGGTTTGACAAGCATTACATCTAAACTAAGTACACCCACCGGCCACTTTATTAGGAACACACACAGCTACTCTGTTTGATGCAGGTCTCTAATCAGCCGATCCCTCGACAGCAGCACGATGCATCACATCACGCAGATACAAATCAAGAGCTTCAGTTAATTAATGTTCACAATGTTCAAACATCAGAATGGGAAACATTGTGATCTCACGGTGAAGTGTGACTTTCTTTCACTGTGGTATGGGTGTTGGTTTGAGCCAGATGGACTGGTTTGAGTATTTCAGAAAAGGCTGATCTCCTGGGGTTTTCACACACAACAGTCTCTAGAGTTTACACAGACAGAATGGTGCGAAAAACAAAAAAACACTGAGTGAGTGAGTGAGCGACAGTTCTGTGGGTGGAAAGTGAACAAACACCTTGTTGATAAGAGAGGGTCAGAGAAAAATGGCCAGATTGGTTTGAGCTTTTTTGCCAGGAAGGATATAGTAACTCATATAATCACTCTTTACAGCTGTGGTAAGCAGAAAAGCATCTCAACATGCAACAGAAAACAGAAAACCACATTGGGTTCCACTCCTGCAGCCAAGAACAGGGATCTTAGACTCAAGAACAAATTCCTATTAAAGTGGCTGGTGAGTGTAGCTAGCTGACTAAAGTGCTGTGTTTAGCTAGCTAGGTTTCGTTCTAAAATATAACAGGATACTTTTAGCTCACTTGTTCTCTACTTTTGTGAAATAACAAATTTACAAAGTGAGTCGAGCTAGCCAGTTAGCAGATGGAGTGATGAGAGTGGTGACGTACAACATTTCGTGCATACTTGAGAATAAAAACCCTCTGAGAATCAAAAGTGGTCGATCAGATTACGTGACACAGTCATGCCCTTCTAGACGGGTCCAGGGGCATGCCCTCCCCTCCCCCTGTGGAAATAAAAAAATTGTGTAAAACGGTGCACGCTCCTGCATTCTGAGTGCCATATTTGAAGAAAATTGATGGAGAAATCGGACTGACGTACTTCACAAAATGCTGCTTCTCACCTTACTTTGATACTGGATGATCCGATGACCAAGTCGCCTTGAACTTGTCGTCATTGCGATTATTTTTTCTTCTGAGTTCTCATTGTTCGCGATCAACAGAGTGTGCTTGGTTTTCACACATACTGGCACGATTTATTGTAATGTGACCTCATTGCTGATTGGCTAGAACCATAACGAGAACCAATGGAATGGTGCGATACAATAGAACGATACAATACAATTTAGATTCAACATCATTATCACACCATTCCATTGGCTCTTGGCTTCACTTAATATGACTCTTTGATGCTGTAGAGAGCCTACTTGTATCTTCTTTACCAAAAACAGCTGAAGTGAGATTGGAAGAACAAATCTGACAGCGTTTACTGATTTAATTTGTAATTCAGTAGTTTTTTGGACTAAAACTGGTTGGTGGTATTCACCTGTCAAAATCGGTAGACTACGTTGGCGAGTATCTCATCTCATCTCATCTCATTATCTCTAGCCACTTTATCCTTCTACAGGGTCGCAGGCGAGCTGGAGCCTATCCCAGCTGACTACGGGCGAAAGGCGGGGTACACCCTGGACAAGTCGCCAGGTCATCACAGGGCTGACACATAGACACAGACAACCATTCACACTCTCATTCACACCTACGGTCAATTTAGAGTCACCAGTTAACCTAACCTGCATGTCTTTGGACTGTGGGGGAAACCGGAGCACTCGGAGGAAACCCACGCGGACACGGGGAGAACATGCAAACTCCGCACAGAAAGGCCCTCGCCGGCCATGGGGCTTGAACCCGGACCTTCTTGCTGTGAGGCAACAGCGCTAATCACTACACCACCGTGCCGCCCCACGTTGGCGAGTATGTTAGTGCAAAGTATAGTGTTTGTTTCAAAACATTGCTCCCCTACTTACGTATAGTGTATAACTAGTAGTTATTGCCCGTGAACCTGATTTCCTCTGATTGGTGCTTTTCACAGGGGCTAAATCGCTCCCCGTGTCTCCTCAGTGATGTTGACTCGGCCCTAGCGGAAGTCTCCGGCGAGGAACGCTGATTGCGAGGTCCCATACAATCGAAACTCTCTGGCGAGTGGAAGAGGGGATTCCCCATCAAGGCTGTGCACAGTGTGTTAGCCTGAGCATGTAGCATACGGGAAATGAATCGTGTGTTGGATTAGCGCTAATCCCATGTTTTGGAAAATCAAAAATGTTGTCTTGGGCCCCTCTGGGGTGTCACCGATCCGTGTGCAACGTATGGAGAACTGTATGTGCGTCCAGCCGTGTCAATTTGCACAGGTGAATAGACAGAGAGACAGACAGCCTTCCTTTAGTAGTGTATATATAAGAGTATAGTCCATAATCTATGCTTTGAGCCACATTCAGGGCCACATCTGTAGCAAATGTGTTGAAAAAGCAGAACTCGAACATGCAGAAGAAATGTAAACATGATGCAGTCTTCCTCTTCTGTAGCACCAATATATTATTCATTAATACAGAACTTTACCACAGAGCCAGCACGGTGCAATCGGCTCGGCTTTATCTCCACAACCAGCTCAATCAACGAGCTAAAGACACATGGATTAGTGCATACTGTAATACTGTATTGTGACGTGGTAACTCGGTGGTTAAAATTTTGCACAAGTGAACAGAAGGTTGTGAGGGGCTGCCAAAAAGCTGCTGTGGGGCCTTTTACAAGATCCTTAACTCTCAACCGTTGAGCCATTGAGCAATCTCATTTACTCCAAAGCTATACGCTGTCAGAAAGTTGTTTGGAATAAATATTACACATTATTACCTGGCTTACCAATTAACCTTAATATGGTTAATATCGGGGAATGTACAGTGGTGCTTGAAAGTTTGTGAACCCTTTAAATTTTCTATATTTCTGCATAAATATGACCTAAAACATCATCAGATTTTCACACAAGTCCTAAAAGTAGATAAAGAGAACCCAGTTAAACAAATGAGACAAAAATATTATACTTGGTCATTTATTTATTGAGGAAAATGATCCAATATTACATATCTGTGAGTGGCAAAAGTATGTGAACCTCTAGGATTAGCAGTTAATTTGAAGGTGAAATTAGAGTCAGGTGTTTTCAATCAATGGGATGACAATCAGGTGTGAGTGGGCGCCCTGTTTTATTTAAAGAACAGGGATCTATCAAAGTCTGATCTTCACAACACATGTTTGTGGAAGTGTATCATGGCACGAACAAAGGAGATTTCTGAGGACCTCAGAAAAAGCGTTGTTGATGCACATCAGGCTGGAAAAGGTTACAAAACCATCTCTAAAGAGTTTGGACTCCACCAATCCACAGTCAGACAGATTGTGTACAAATGGAGGAAATACAAGACCATTGTTACCCTCCCCAGGAGTGGTCGACCAGCAAAGATCACTCCAAGAGCAATGCATGTAATAGTCAGCGAGGTCACAAAAGACCCCAGGGTAACTTCTAAGCAACTGAAGGCCTCTCTCACATTGGATAATGTTAAGGTTCATGAGTCCACCATCAGGAGAACACTGAACAACAATGGTGTGCATGGCAGGGTTGCAAGGAGAAAGCCACTGCTCTCCAAAAAGAACATTGCTGCTCATCTGCAGTTTGCAAAAGATCATGTGGACAAGCCAGAAGGCTATTTGAAAAATGTTTTGTGGACGGATGAGACCAAAATAGAACTTTTTGGTTTAAATGAGAAGCGTTATGTTTGGAGAAAGGAAAGCACTGCATTCCAGCATAAGAACCTTATCCCATCTGTGAAACATGGTGGTGGTAGTATCATGGTTTGGGCCTGTTTTACTGCATCTGGGCCAGGACGGCTTGCCATCATTGATGGAACAATGAATTCTGAATTATACCAGCGAATTCTAAAGGAAAATGTCAGGACATCTGTCCATGAACTGAATCTCAAGAGAAGGTGGGTCATGCAGCAAGACAACGACCCTAAGCACACAAGTCGTTCTACCAAAGAATGGTTAAAGAAGAATAAAGTGAATGTTTTGGAATGGCCAAGTTAAAGTCCTGACCTTAATCCAATGGAAATGTTGTGGAAGGACCTGAAGCGAGCAGTTCATGTGAGGAAACCCACCAACATCCCAGAGTTGAAGCTGTTCTGTACGGAGGAACAGGCTAAAATTCCTCCAAGCCGGTGTGCAGGACTGATCAACAGTTACCGCAAACATTTAGTTGCAGTTATTGCTGCACAAGGGGGTCACACCAGATACTGAAAGCAAAGGTTCACATACTTTTGCCCCTCACAGATATGTAATATTGGATCATTTTCCTCAATAAATAAATGACCAAGTATAATATTTTTGTCTCATTTGTTTAACTGGGTTCTCTTTATCTACTTTTAGGACTTGTGTGAAAATCTGATGATGTTTTAGGTCATATTTATGCAGAAATATAGAAAATTCTAAAGGGTTCACAAACTTTCAAGCACCACTGTGTATATATATACTGTTGTGTTCTTGAATCTGATTGGTCAGAATTTTCTAGAACAGCAGTTCTGATAAGAATTCAAACAATATCTGTCATATTAGTAAGAAAAATATTAAAACATTTGGTTATACAGGACTGTGGAAAAGTCTCAGGCACATGTAAAGAAATGCTGTCGACCAAAAATGCCTTAAAAATAATTAAATGAATCAATATAACAAAGTCAATATTTGGTGTGAGACGACCTTTTGTTTAAAAATTAAAAACACAGTCTCAGGTCCAGTGAGTGCAGTTTTATGCGGAAATGGTCTGTAGGTTTTCCTGAGCATCTTACAGAACCAGCCACAGTTCTTCTGGACACTTTGACTGTCGCACTCGCTTCTTCATTTTACACCAAAACTTTTGCACCAGTAGCCTTCATTATGTTTTCTTTTTTTTAATTTGAAAAGTACTCTCTTATGGAATACGCTGCTCAGATACGAACTTTTTTTTTCTGTAACATTTAATTTTGTGCTGAAAAACAAAACCCTGAATGTTTGGAACTCTAAAATGTTTTTGTAATATTTTGACTCAATAATGTAGACGTGGGCAGCACGGTGGTGTAGTGGTTTGCGCTGTCGCCTCACAGCAAGAAGGTCTGGGTTCGAGCCCCGTGGCCGGCGAGGGCCTTTCTGTGTGGAGTTTGCATGTTGTCCGCGTGGGTTTCCTCCGGGTGCTCCGGTTTCCCCCACAGTCCAAAGACATGCAGGTTAGTTTAACTGGTGACTCTAAATTGAGCGTAGGTGTGAATGTGAGTGTGAATGGTTGTCTGTGTCTATGTGTCAGCCCTGTGATGACCTGGCGACTTGTCCAGGGTGTACCCCGCCTTTCGCCCGTAGTCAGCTGGGATAGGATCCAGCTCGCCTGCGACCCTGTAGAACAGGATAAAGCGGCTACAGATAATGAGATGAGAATGAGAATAAAACACTTCAGGATGCGCTGTTGTAAGAAAATAATCCATGTTATGGTGGTAACAGTAACTCTGCGTCACTTCAGGCCACGTCACATCACCTGATCATTGGATTATCTTCCTATAACAGCATGTCCAAAACTTTTATTCCTTAATTCCAAAGTTCATTGGAGCCATGGATGTATCCTGATGTACATTCAACACTCAATTTGGCTCAATTTCCTGTAAATAAAATGGCTCGATTTATATAATAACGATTACAGAATAAGAAGTCACACTCTACACACTGTACTAGAACTCAGCTGTGGTATAGAGTGGAAAAAATAACATATTTGCAAGTGATAATATCTTCAATCAAGTCAAATCTATCCATTATTTCCTGTTAAATATACAATACATATAATTATGCTTTATCTCTGTTCATTTTTATGTTTTGTGTGTCTTCCTGATGCTTTCTATACTGTCACATTCCCTTCTTCTTTCTTTTAATCTTTTCTGTCGTATGTATTGTCATAACTGTCTAGTCTTTTCTACAAACCTGTAGCAGTTTGTCATACTCTATTCTACGTCTTCAAAATGCTTTCTATTCAATCATATTCCCTTCTGTTCTCTTATAATATACTCTATTATATCATCCTAATGTCTATTTTTTGTGCTATGCTCTCTTCTGTTCTCTGCACATGCATTCTATTCTCAGTGTTCTATCTTAATGTATACTAATTTGTCATTCTATTCTATTCTCTCCTAAGTTATCGTACTCTATCCTATTCTATTCTCTATTTCTATCCGTAATGCATTATACTGTCATTCCGAGTTCTGGGTGTGACTTTAAACTGGAACCGGTGGTGAGTCTCAGGTCCAGGAGGACTTGAGTATTGGGGAAAGTGGAGTTACCGCTTAATCACCACTGCTCCCAGGTCCGCTCTGACCTGGAGTGGTAGCACCTGCCTGGGTTCCAGCTATGGGTTAAACAGTATATCACCAATAAGGCGCTGGCAGCAGGGCGCTTTTCGTTGCAATGTGGCAGATGAACCCAATGGCGGTCAATGGCACGCCACCTGATGGCATGAGGAAGAGCTACTCAAATGGCCAACGGATGGCATCACTCGGCAAGTCAGTTGTCACTGTGGGGCGACTTCCATACCCATCAGGTCTGTGGCACTTTTGTGCACCATTTGGCATCAGGTCTGGAGTTCCAGAGAGACAACACAATGGGGACAAGACATCATTTGATTTACCTTACTGTGCAAGGTGTGCCATTAGGAGAGGAGAATAAGAAAGCCCTGTGGTGCCCCTTTGTGCCACCGCTGCAGGCGACTCTGTCACTCTGGTGGCCCATCTATGTTTCTGCACATCTTAATGAAGCAGTCATCACTGCTAGTGATGGACAGCCGATGACGACAACGGCAATGTTTTATGTTGTTTTTATTGGCCTTTTTAATGATGTTTTTACCTTGTAGCACTTTGAGATTTGTTCTAAATGTAAAGTGCATTACAAATAAAATGTTTATTTATTTATTTATTTATTACACCACATATTTGGACATTCTCAATAATTTCAAATTTTTAATTTCAAGTCTTGTTCTTTTAGCAAATAATGTTTCTGATGTCAAGCGCTTGTTTTTAGAAAGAAGCTAAATGACCTGCCAACAGAATAAGACAATTTAATAAAGCGTGAAAGAACTTAAAGTAGTTCAAAACAGGGTGAACAATCTTATATTCAGTTCATAATAATCTCATAATAAGAAATATTAGATACATTTGAAGAGTTTGGTTCCAAAACGCGATAAACGCCAAATTTGAAAAATTGAAACTCCTGCCATCAAATCATCAGCAATTATCATATCTTATTCGTACCATATTCAGTTTTCGCCAAAACACGATATCTACCATTGATTTACATACTGCATTACAGCAACAAGTGCCATCACCGATTTTTCTCAAAACCAGACATATCCATTTGGCCAATCAGAGGCTGCCATCGGCGTGAAGTCTTCTTAGATGGCTGTGCCCATGAAGTAGAAAATCGCTTTGTCACTACTCGCATTTATTGGACAATTTCACGCTGAATTATGAATAATTTCGTTAAAATAATCTAAAAAAATAAAATAATCTATAAAATAAAATAATCTGTCATGAAAGAACATGGTTAAATGCACTTTAAATAGAAAGGGATATGTAGCATTTTGGGGGAAAATGCCGTGGTGTGGATATGTAGCGACTTGCCAAAAAAATAATTACTTGGTTCAGTTAAAAGCTGTTAATTAGTTTTGGATTTCATTTTTGAAGTTTATTATCATTAAGGAGTTAGTCAATAAATTTTAAAACAGGATACAGTGGTTTTCCTTTTATCACTTCCTGTAATCAGAAAAAGTGATTTTTCTCGAAACAATGGAATTGGATATATAGTGTTTTGGAACCAAACTCTTCACTTGCTCATTTTGAAGATATTTTCACTTGCTAAGTGCACATTTCTGCAGCATCATCAATTAACCAGAAATCCTTTAAAATCCAAAATCCTTTTTATCCAAAATGAGGCAGATTATAATCCTCATATCCAGCTAAGTAATCAAGGATTAAGGGCCCTACAGTCGCTACCAGTCTGGGGATTTGATTTCACAACCTTCTGGTGAACCAAACTTAACCATAGAGCTACTAAAGCTTGAGAAATTTAGGTTTAATTGGTGCTTAAAGCTCACAAACTCTGAGCTTGATGATTCGTATCTAACCCAGTCGATAATCTGCTGTATATAAATTATTGTTTATCAGACATTTATGAATGTACAGGCTGTCGGTTTTTAAGCCAGAAGTCCTCTGGGCTTGAAAGTGAATATATATATATATATATATATATATATATATATATATATATATATATATATATATATATATATATATATTGATATTTAGTGCCTAAAAGCGAAGCTCCTGATGAGTTTATGAGCAAAATATTTGTAAGGGCACAAAATCACTCTGCATAGAGTAATAATAATAATATTACCACGGCACCATGAATGAACCATTGAACTGTGTCATGTTGTGTCATGTTGTGGCTTTCACATCGATAAATCAGTCTATTGTCTTGTGACAGTGAGACCAAAAATGAGATGCACATAGCAATTACGATGCATACAGGGTTCTCCAGAAAATCTGAAGTAGCCGGCTAAAAAAAAGTAGTAGGCGGCTCTGGAATTTGCGGTGTGCTAATGTTATGGGGGTCTGAGGGCATGGTACCTGAGAAAATTACATGCTTTCTGGTGCATTCAAAGTTTTCTTGTTTGTGAACACATCACAATAACATTATTATTATCATCTCATCTCATTATCTCTAGCCGCTTTATCCTGTTCTACAGGGTCGCATACAAGCTGGAGCCTATCCCAGCTGACTACGGGCGAAAGGCGGGGTACACCCTGGACAAGTCGCCAGATCATCACAGGGCTGACACATAGACACAGACAACCATTCACACTCACACCTACGGTCAATTTAGAGTCACCAGTTAACCTAACCTGCATGTCTTTGGACTGTGGGGGAAACCGGAGCACCCGGAGGAAACCCACGCGGACACGGGGAGAACATGCAAACTCCACACAGAAAGGCCCTCGCCGGCCCCGGGGCTCGAACCCAGGACCTTCTTGCTGTGAGGCGACAGCGCTATCCACTACACCACTGTGCCGCCCCATTATTATTATTACTTGCATAACTGTGGGCAGTGTGGGGTGGGTTGGCATTTACAATTATTAATTATGATTTTTATGTGCAAACCTGCAGAAAACATAGACTTTACATTTATTTGGCCCACTGAAGGTTTTAGTTTCTTCTTCACTGGCATTTTGTGAAAACTGAGTGAAATCGTTTACAACCACACAGCAAATTCATCAGTGTTGAATTAACACTTTCAGAGTTAATTTGGGTCCAATTGGACCTATATAAACACTCTGGGTGTTAATTCAACACTGGAGATTTTGCTGTGCACCAACAGTGTCTTTACTGTCGTCTGCTACGGCATGGTCATGTCGTCCAGCTCAGCCAATCAGAGCATGAGAATCGATCAACAAATACAATGTTGCTTTCGGTCATGCCAGCCCCAAATCCAAGACAATTTTGTAGTGGAATAATTGGATTTGCAACAAATTATGGGCAGCAGAGATGATATAAATCGGTTGAGCATTGAAAGGCAAGTTTGTTTTTTTCTGGGATCGAGTAGCCGGCGCAGACCATCTGTGTAGGTGGAGAAAACCGCCAGTCGCCGGCGCTAGTGGACATCTCTGACATATTTATTCCTTTCTTTGACGCCAGAAACACCACCACAACGTTTATTATGGTGTGATTCTGCTGGTTGCCTGGTGGACAGCAGTGAACCAGCGCTTTCTTTTTTTTTTAAGAAGAAACCTTTATTTGTCACATGCACACATCAAGCACAGTGAAAATCATCCTCTGCATTTAACCCATCTGAAGCAGTGAACACACACACACACCCAGAGCAGTGGGCAGCTACACCAAAGCACCTGGGGAGCAGTCAGGGGTTTGGTACCTCGCTCAAGGGCACCTCAGCCCAAGGCCGCCCCACGTCAACCTAACTGCATGTCTTTGGATGCCATGTCTTTGGTCTTTCACTTTACATCATTACTGTACAGTCACGATCAAATATCAAACCTGATGTCAAACAGTTGTCTGGTTT
This sequence comes from Neoarius graeffei, assembly GCF_027579695.1. Lineage (NCBI taxonomy): Eukaryota > Metazoa > Chordata > Actinopteri > Siluriformes > Ariidae > Neoarius > Neoarius graeffei. The sequence goes on along the minus strand of NC_083581.1, from coordinate 76,410,342 downwards.
CATCTCTCACATCCACATGTGTTGGAGCTCGGAACACGTAGCTGCAGACTGTAAAGCGTGCACACACATGGGGAATAATTACCATGCACCTGTTCCTGATTAGAGCTCAATCACAGCACATACCTATAAGGACTCTTAGTAACACACAGACTTTGCAAAAGCCTTGTATTTTGTATTGCTTTTCTGGTTTTGAGTATTGTATTCCCTCTGATATCCTGTCTGTGTCTCGCGTGATCACAGCCTGTTTTTCAACTCTGACTTTGTCTATGTTTTGGATCTGTTTGCTACGGTGCTTTTAATAAAACTCTTCCTGTGATTACATCCGTCTATCACCCTAACGTGACAGAAACTGTCACCTGTCCAACAAGCTAGTGGACTAATAATACTGTTTTAACTAGTTTTAAATGAAACTGTGATGAATATTTTCTGTAAAAGGTGTAAATAATCCCACATTATTTAAAAAAAATCAAATTAAAAAACTAGAGACTGTGACTAAAGTCACAGTAATTTGTGCTAGCTGTTACAAACCGGGACATCTGGTCACCGTACCCTATAGATCCGGAATGGTAAGAGATAGAGGATGATGCTCAGTGAGGAAAAGTTGTGCCCTGCCACTCTGAACAAAATTAAAAAAAAACTGATTGAAAAAATATTGAAAATTGACAGAGTTATAAATGATTGAAAAAAATTCCATTTTTCATGGATTGTTCTGGATCAATGATCCAGATCAGCACCAAAAGTCATAACAAGGTAATTCAGCCCAGAAGAAGAAGAAGAAGAAGAAAGATCCATAATTTGCTGCAAATCCAATTATTCCACCACGAAATCATCTTGGATTTGGGTCTGGCATGACCAGAAGCAACACTGCATTTGTTGATCGATTCTCATGCTCTGGTTGGATGAGCCGGACCACGTGACCACACCGTAGCAGACGACCATAAAGACGCAGTTGGTGGTTGTTGCAGACGATTTCACTCGTCTGTTTGCAAACACATCCCACCAAATCAAGAATTATAAATATCTTAAATAAGGAATAAAACACATTGGTGTGCGCTATTATAGGAAAAGAATCAACACCACTGATTGATCCTTTCTCATAAATGGATTAAAAATGTGTCTTTTTTTAAGAACGTATTGGATAATTGTTGGTATATTGAAGCTTTCTGTAATGATGTTTTTATTTCGCGTTTTTGGAAGGAGTCTCCAGTGGCAGCGCTAAAAGTCAGGCTAACAGTAAAGCTGTCAACTTGAAGTTTACCGATGATGGAAAACCTCAAGAAAATGAGGCTCCGTGGTTTATCAGTAAAACAACAATTTTAAGCATTTTTCTGTCTTATTAATCTGAAGAGAAACTGAAAGAATGAAAGATTGCGTGTAGCTGCTGTAACATATATGATATGATATGATATGATATGATATGATATGATATGATATGATATGATATGATATGATATGATATGATAACATGAACGAACTTGTCTCATGGACACACAATATGTCATTCTTGAGTACAATAAAATGTCATTCTTATACTAAACAATATTCCTTTGATTAGAAGAATAAAACACTTGAGGTCGTGCTGTTATAAGAAGGTAACTGGCTTCAAGTCGGTAATGGCGACTCACTTGACTCAGTTGTTGATTATTTTCATATCACAGCATGTCTTTTCATGTTTTATTCCTTACAAAATGCTCACTCGTACATATAATAAATATATATTTTTTAAAAATTGAGTTTGTAACAACCTGTTTATTTTGATAGTAATTTTTTCGCATTTAGAGAAATGCCCTTGATTGTTATCCAGGCACAAATTCTAAGTTAAAAGCTTTAAAGCAACAATATGGCCTGAGGTGTTTGTTTAAGCCCCCAACAAAATATATCACTCAGTCTTCGGGCTTAAAACCCTCATGAGTTCAGACCTGCTAGGGGTGACAAACATGTATCAAGTTCACGAGTGTACAAGTGTAAGACCTGACTTAACTTTTATTCTACTGTATGCACTTCATTTTTTAAAAGTCTTTTCATATTTTTTGAACATATTGATGCTTTACTTGGAAACTAACCGTGAGTGATGAACATTTCACACCTCAAAAGTCCTAATGTATAAATAAAGTGTATTATTAATAGTTAATCATCAATGATTCATGCCGGTTGTGAAGTGCATTTGGTGACTCTTTTGTGAACTTTTAAGCCTACACACACACACTCACACACACACATACACACATATATACTGTGTGTGTGTGTATATATATATATATATATATATATATATATATATATATATATATATATATATATATATATATACGCACAAACCCATGCATGCACAATGCGACTGGGATTGGGTTGTGTTGTTTGTGCAACATTACACTTGGAGACCTTACAATGACAGATGTGTGTCAGCGTTTACAGTAATTGTTTTTCATTGTTAACAGTCACACCATGCACATTTTTCAACTCCATCTCTCTCTCTCTCACACACACACACACACACACACACACACACACACACACACACACACACACACACACACACACACACTTATCATGGGAGCTCAGCAGTATTGTACCTGCCAGCAGAGTGGGGTGTGGCTAATGGGCCTGACCACAGAGGAAATCAGCCTATTGTAATCTTTTCAGTGTTTTTGGCCGTGTGTGCATGTGCTTGTGTTGGGGGTCATAAGGGAGGGGGGATTTATGAGGGTGTGTGTGTGTGTGTGTGTTTGTGCACATGTTTGCATGTGTGTGTGTGTGTGCGCGCGCATGTGTGTGTGTGAGGATTTGTGAGAGAGGGGGTGGCCCACAGTGCAAAGAGGGGAAAGTGCTGCTTCTGCAACATCCGGCTAATAATTTATTGTGACAGGTTGAACAAACTGAATTTGTGTGCCAATCTGCTTGCGACACTCTGATGCCCTGTTTTAGAAAGAGAGGGAAAAGTCTTGACTCATGCACAAGACGGGAGAAAATAGCTGTGTTTTTCACTGCTTATTCTGGCACTGAAGAAAGAAAGAAAGAAAGAAAGAAAGAAAGAAAGAAAGAAAGAAAGAAAATAGCTGTGTTTTTCACTGCTTATTTTGGCACTGAAGAAAGAAAGAAAGAAAGAAAGAAAGAAAGAAAGAAAGAAAGAAAGAAAGAAAATAGCTGTGTTTTTCACTGCTTATTCTGGTACTGAAGAAAGAAAGAAAGAAAGAAAGAAAGAAAGAAAGAAAGAAAGAAAGAAAGAAAGAAAGAAAATAGCTGTGTTTTTCACTGCTTATTCTGGCACTGAAGAAAGAAAGAAAGAAAGAAAGAAAGAAAGAAAGAAAGAAAGAAAGAAAGAAAGAAAATAGCTGTGTTTTCACTGTTTATTCTGGTACTGAAGAAAGAAAGAAAGAAAGAAAGAAAGAAAGAAAGAAAGAAAGAAAGAAAGAAAGAAAGAAAGAAAGAAAGAAAGAAAATAGCTGTGTTTTCACTGTTTATTCTGGTACTGAAGAAAGAAAGAAAGAAAGAAAGAAAGAAAGAAAGAAAGAAAGAAAGAAAGAAAGAAAGAAAGAAAGAAAATAGCTGTGTTTTTCACTGCTTATTCTGGTACTGAAAAAGAAAGAAAGAAAGAAAGAAAGAAAGAATAGAATAGAATAGAATAGAATAGAATAGAATAGAAAGCCTTTATTGTCATCACACAGAGTATAATGAAATTCAGAGCTGCTCCATAAAGTGCACACACACATAGAAAAGAAAGAAAGAAAGAAAGAAAGAAAGAAAGAAAGAAAGAAAGAAAGAAAGAAAGAAAGAAAGAAGTATTCCTGCACTTCAACAAAACACTTTGTAAACACACCTCTTGGATGTCTGATTTCACTTATACAGACAGTTCATTAACACAGTGTTTTATTTCTCAATAATTTCAAGACTTTCTCAATATTTTCATATTAAAAAACATTCTGTCTGATCTCTCCACATCTGCTCTCACAAAATACTCAACATCTTGAACCAATCAGGTCCGGTATGCAAATTATTATCAAAAAATATTGTAAGGTATAAACAGAGCTGCAGAACTTACTCCAATATGAGCTACATTTACAGTAACCAACTCACTACAACATAACGAAAGGTGAAAATGAAAGGAAAGAATATATTAGTAAGATGTCAGGTCACCATAAACTACCAGAATGCCTTTTGGCGTCAGTGTGACGAGTTTCTGGAACGATGAACACCGTTTTCCCAAATGATATTCCTTGATTTAGTGCTTTGATGATGGTGGTACAGAGTGCTGTCACTCCAAAATCTCCCCTAGGTGTTCAAATGGGTAAAGATCTTTGGACTGTGGAGATTATAGCGTATGATTTAATTAATTTTCATGCTAATCAAGTCATTCACTGACTCTAGGGGTGTGGTCTCTTGCAGGATGATCCCACCCCCAGCCTCAATGAATGATTTGATTCATCAGGATTCATCAGAAATGTATCATCAAAGGATAAACTTGATCGAAGGAGAACATAGTAGAAGAAATACTGGAACCAAACAATCTTTTAATTTTAATTTCTAGTTAATCAAAGTGACATTTCCTCCATCCAGCTCAGTCTGGTTTTCCCTTTATTAGCTCATCTGGCCTACAGGTGATGAGTTTATGCCATCATGTGTTGTCTATCATCCATCCGGCGTCGCCCACATTTCACGAAAATTGCTTCTTCTGTCTCAATTCTTCACCAATTTTTATTCTTTTTGGCAGGAAGGTAGGTCTGCCTGGGGTGCGTATAGTTTCTACCCATATTTGCATAAATGCAATTAATAATGAAGATATGGAGTAATTAATCAATCCCTAAAGAGCAGTTTCCACACAAATCACTTCTCCCTCAATTCTTCACTGATTTTGATTCTTTCTGGTATGAAGGTCGGTGTACCTAGGGTGCATATAACTTCTACCCAGATTTGCTTCATTACAATTATTAATAAAGTTATGGACTAATTAAGCCTTAATGAGTGAGCAGTTCAACAAAAATCACTTCTTCTCGGTCAATTCCTCGCCGTTTTGGATTCTTTCTGGTAAATAGGTCAGTGTGTATAGGGTGTAGGGTGGATATCACTTCTATATAGCTTGTATATAGTGTAGCTTCATCTCATCTCATTATCTCTAGCCGCTTCATCCTTCTACAGGGTCGCAGGCAAGCTGGAGCCTATCCCAGCTGACTACGGGTGAAAGGCGGGGTACACCCTGGACAAGTCGCCAGGTCATCACAGGGCTGACACATAGACACAGACAACCATTCACACTCACATTCACACCTACGCTCAATTTAGAGTCACCAGTTAACCTAACCTGCATGTCTTTGGACTGTGGGGGAAACCGGAGCACCCGGAGGAAACCCACGCGGACACGGGGAGAACATGCAAACTCCGCACAGAAAGGCCCTCGCCGGCCACGGGGCTCGAACCCGGACCTTCTTGCTGTGAGGCGACAGCACTAACCACTACACCACCGTGCCGCCCCTATAGTGTAGCTTGCAACATTTATTGCACAACTTTAGATTGTTCCTTCTGGACTAGACAGGGCCGAAGTGAGCTACGCCGTCACTGACAGTCTCGTTAAAGATTCTCATTCCAGCATTGTAGCCTCAGGTCATTTTCTAATAGCATAGTCCGGTACTGCTAGTAGCACAACGTAACTGAGGTAGCGGGATGGATATTTATAGAGTATGGCTATTTATTGGCCCTTTGTAAAGGTGTAGAGATGTTCCCAGAACGCAATTTATGAAAATAAGAAACCATTTCTCATTCATGAATTATCGCTGGAGTCTGCTGCTTCACTGACTTGAAAATGAATTAGTCAAAGTATTTGTAAAGTACATTCAAAACCGCCGTGTTGTAAAACGAGGTCAAATCAATTCAAGCTATTAAGGGCACTCTGCCTGGCCCTTGCCTTAATCTCAGCGTTGTGTAACTTTTCATATCAGACGACATGTAAATTCATACCAAATCACGCTGGTGAGTTAGTGTCGTGTAGTGAGTGTGTTTATAGTACAGGAAGCACATTTGTTTTGTCCTCAATCCTCATTAGTGCTGTATCTGGCTTTGATAACAGTGATGTCAACCTCATTTTGGATGTACAACACTGTAACAGTCGAGAAGATTGTTGTAGTGTTGTCATGTAATAGCAATAGTAGTTGGTTGGTTGACTCTTGTGGATAACTTTCCACGAGGGTCTGAAAATACAGACCTCAATGAAACCGAAACTGTTCTTTGTAAATGTTTGCTAATAATATGTATGGAAAATGAAAATGGGGTAGCACGGTGGTGTCATGGTTAGCACTGTCGCCTCACAGCAAGAAGATTCTGGGTTCGAGCCCCGTGGCCGGCGAGGGCCTTTCTGTGTGGAGTTTGCATGTTCTCCCCATGTCTGTGTTGGTTTGCTCTGGTTTCCCCCACAGTCCAAAGACATGCAGGTTAGGCCAATTGGTGACTTTAAATTGACCGTAGGTGTGAATGTGAGTGTGAATGGTTGTGTGTCTCTATGTGTGGGCCCTGCGATGATCTGACGACTTGTCCAGGGTGTACCCCGCCTTTCGCCCGTAGTCAGCTGGGATAGGCTCCAGCTTGCCTGCAACCCTGCGCAGGATAAGAGGCTACGGACAATGGATGGATGGAAAATGAAAATGATTTTAACTTTGGTGAGTGGGATTAGAGATTGAGAGCCAACTGATTGTGAGTCATGACTAGCAAGCAGCATGTTGGTACAGTGGTTAGTGTTGCCACATCAATATATCTTGTTCAATTAGTGTTTGTGTGCAGTTTCCTCTGGTGGTTTCCTCTGGATTCTCTGGGATCCCAGTAGGTGGACTGGCTATGCTATTGCTGCATTTGGGGCCAAGTAGCAACTTGTAACTACCCACCTACAACCGGTAAAAAACATGGAAATGTGGAAAACACTCCACCAATTTGAAATTTCAACTTGTCTTCTCAACTACCAGTTCTTTTCCTGTTGACGGACTGACATCAAATCAACATGACCACACATTGAACAGTGTAAAGTGTCCTTTCTCTATGTTTAGATTAGTTGATATCAGTATACGGTTTAGGGGCGGCACGATGGTGTAGTGGTTAGTGCTGTCGCCTCACAGCAAGAAGGTCCGGGTTCGAGCCCCATGGCCAGCGAGGGCCTTTCTGTGCGGAGTTTGCATGTTCTCCCTGTGTCCGCGTGGGTTTCCTTCGGGTGCTCCGGTTTCCCCCACAGTCCAAAGACATGCAGGTTAGGTTAACTGGTGACTCTAAATTGAGCGTAGGTGTGAATGTGAGTGTGAATGGTTGTCTGTGTCTATGTGTCAGCCCTGTGATGACCTGGCGACTTGTCCAGGGTGAACCCCGCCTTTTGCCTGTAGTCAGCTGGGATAGGCTCCAGCTTGCCTGCGACCCTGTAGAACAGGATAAAGCGGCTACAGATAATGAGATGAGATGAGTATACGATTTAGATCAGTTAATATACAGAGAAATTACTTGGTTAAATCTAGAACACTAACCTTATTAATTACTGTTTTGAGAAGGTAATCATCAACATGAGAGTTATCACTAACCTCAGCTGACTAGCTTGTTGCTAATGCTACTCATGATCACCCATTGGCTAGCTTGTTCTGAAAATTACTTGCTGTTGTCTTCTGGATATCTTGTTGCTAATGCTACTTTTGTACAATTGTCCTCTGTTGTTGCTGTGCTGCAATTTCAGCCCAAAATGTTGCATGAATGTTTGAAGTTCACTAGGGTAGAACAATAGTCAGTCAGGCCCATAACTGTAAAACTGCAATTAAAGAGCTTTCTATGAGTTTTGCATGCTCTGACAGAGTTCTGAAGAAGAGTACAGGTTCGTTTCAACCAGATGACAAGAAACAAGTGCACGAGAATAGTCAGTGGCGGTCACTAATCATCATTCATCTTCAGTGGCCTCTTTATTGTGGTCAGTGTAAAGGTCCATCACAGTCATCATTTACACCTATGTACACCAATCAGCCATAAAATTAAAACACTGACAGGTGAAGAAGTGAATAACATTGATTATCTCATTACAGTGGTACCTATCAAGGGGTGGGGTATATTAGGCAGCAAGAGAACAGTCAGTTCTTGATGTTGATGTGTTGGAAACAGGAAAAATGGGCAAGTGTAGCGTAAGGATCTGAGCAACTTTGACAAGGGACAAATTGTGATGGCTAGATGACTGGGTCTGAGCATCTCTAAAATGGCACATCATGTGAGGTGTTCCTGGTATGCAGTGGCTAGTACCTACCAAAAGTGGTCCAAGGATCCAAAGGACAACTGGTGAACCAGCAATAGGGTCATGGGTGTCGAAGGCTGACTCATTGATTCATGGGGCACGAAGGCTGACACCTTTCTGTTTTAGCCAGCATTAACTTTTTCAGCAGTTTGTGCTATAGTAGCTCTTCTGTGAGATTGGACCATATGGGCTAGCCTTCATGCCCCTATGTGAATCAATGAGCCTTCGACACCCTTGACCCTGTCGTCGATTCACCAGTTATCCTTTGGATCCTTGGACCACTTTTGGTAGGTACTAACCACTGCATACCGGGAACACCCCACAAGATGTGCCATTTTGGAGATGCTCAGACCCAGTCATCTAGCCATCACAATTTGGCCCTTGTCAAAGTCACTCAGATCCTTACACTTGCCCATTTTTCCTCCATCCATCCATCCATCCATTTGGGTCAAGGGTGAGCTGGAGACAATTCCAGCTGACCTCAGGTGTGAGGCGGGGTCCACCATGGGCAGGTCGCCAATGGGAAATGACTTGTACATCTATAAATTGCTCCTAGGTATGAATGATGACAGTGATGGACCTCTACACTGACCATGATAAAGTGGTCACTGAAAATGAATGAAGATGATTAGTGACTAGCACTGACTGTCTTGCGCTTGTTTCTTGTCCCTTGGTCAAAAAGAACCTGCACTCTACTTCTACACTGTTCTTTGACTGGATTCTGTTTTCACTGCACTCTTTCCATACCTGAATCTTTTGTATTTTACCCAAGAAACCTGCTCAAGTAGGCATGAGTCCAGAGATGCATAGATCCTGCAGTGGATAAACCCTTGATCAGACACTACTCAGCTAAAAACTACAGTACAGCAATGAGATGAGTGTTTGTTATGGATGATTGTCGATTACAAAATCTTCTTGTTTTCCTGGACCTTATCACTGCATTTGTCACAGTGTGCTATGACATGTGGTTGCCTCGACATGACTGGTATCGCTGGTAAGGTTTCAGATCATATCTAGCATCAGTTTGTCTCTTCTGTTAGGTTTCGGCTTGACTTGTCTCATCACTCCATTGGTGCGCCTCAAGATTCAGTTCTCATCGCACTGCTATTCCTTATATACTTTATATCCTTATATCCTTGCTGTCTTTGGCAGTATCACCAGACACAATGGTTTTCAGTTGCTGCATTGCTGATATACAAATGTCTGCCAAATCTGAACCCTTACCTAGATCCCATAAGGACTATATATAAAGAACATAAAGACTATAGATGTTAATCTGAGGCTGTCTTTGCATCATCTCATGTGATGTTACATCATGTATTCACTGCCATTTTGAGGACAGAATGGAGGACAAACTAAGCTAAGAACCTGCCTTTAAAATGATATGCTCTTGGTTGCAATAATCAATAAACCAAGAGAGTGATTAACATTTTATTTTACCATCATAATCAATGGGTAACAATCATAATCCCAACAAAACACTTTCATTGTATAATTAGCACTTTATTTCAGGTCAAGATGCTAGCTAGCTATTTCTTTGACACTCAGTGGCACTAACATTAACCATATCAGTTGTACAGTGGGCTCCAGAGCTGGTGTTGAAAGCTGCACTTGTAACAACAAAACTTTTTTTTTTAACCACCTGACATTTAGTTTTCTCTTGCTAACTTCCTGCAGTCTGTCCAACTGGATCCATTGGAGATGGATCGGGGCAGCATCAGCAGTGATGCGGACACTAAACCGGTCTGTTGTGGTAAAGAGAGAGCTGAGCTGAAAGGCAAAGTTCTCAATTTACTGGTCCATCTACGTTCCCACTCTCACCTATGGTCATAAGCTATGGGTAGTGACCGAAAGAATGAGATCGCGGATACAAGCGGTAGGTAGAAATGAGTTTTCTCCGCAGGGTGGCTGGGCTCTCCCTTAGAGACAGGGTGAGAAGCTTGGTCATTCGGGAGAGACTCAGAGTAGAAACGCTGCTCCTCCACATCAAAAGGAGTCAGTTGAGGTGGTTCAGGCACCTTGTTAGGATGCCCCCTGGACGCCTCCCAGGGGAGGTTTTCTGGGCATGCCCCACTGGGAGGAGACCCCGGGGCAGACCCAGGACACGCTGGAGAGATTACATCTCTCGGCTGGCCTGGAAACGCCTCGGTATTCCCCCGGAAGAGCTGGTGGAGGTGGCCGGGGAAAGGGAAGTCTGGGCTGCTCTGCTTAGGCTGCTACCCCCGCGACCCAGATCTGGATAAGCGGTAGAAGATGGATGGATGGATGGATGGATGGATGGATGGATGGATGGATGGATGGACTTCCTGCATTGATAGCTCGTTAGCTATGTTCTGGGATAACTGAGATATCTCTGCAGCAAGTATTTTTAAGCTTAGCAAAAGTTAATCAGTTAGTTCATTAGTGAGTAAGCTGATAAATATGAGTACACTATATGGCCAAAACTATGTGGACACCTGACCATCATACCTATATATGCTTGTTGAACATCCCATACCAGATTTAGGCTCCACCCTTCTGGGAAGGCTTTGTACTAGATTTTGGGGCATGGTTGTGGGGATTTGTGATTATTCAGAAACAAGAGCATTAGTGAGATCAGGCACTGATGTCAGGTGAGGAGTAATGTCTGGGGTGCAGTCAGTATTCCAGTTCATCCCAAAGGTGTTCAGTGGGGTTGAGGGCTTGAGGTCAGGTGCAGGACACCTGAGTTCTTCCACTCCAACCTTGGCAAACCATGTCCTCATGGAGCTCGCTTTGTGCACAGGAGCATTGTTATGCTGGAACAGGTTTGGGCCTCTTAGTTCCAGTGCTACGGCATACAAAGACATTCTGTAAAATTGTGTGCTTCCAGCTTTGTGGCAACAGTTTGGGGAAGAACTACATATGGGTGTGATGATCGGGTGTCCACAAAATTTTGATTATATAGTGTATATAGGAGATTGAGTCAAGTGAGAACCTTGGTTTTTTTCCAATTTGCATTGTTCATTGCATATGTATGAGTTCACCAGATTTTCATACCAGATGCTCAGATTATGGATTTTGACTTATACCTGCTGCATGAAACTACCAAGCCTTCATATGCAGGAAATACAAACCAAAGTGAAATTGGACCGAGGGAACTTACTGTAAATCTGACATGACATCATATGCGCACAACCCAAAATGGTCCATTTTCCAGGCATTTTCCAGAGATGATACAGAACCTTGTGAATCCATCAGGAGACAATCTCGATTGTAGATTATTGGCAAATTTCCCAGATTTGTTGAGCAACAGACTGCAAAATGCTGCTCGGAAGGTTAAAACACATGGTGAACTATTAGCGCCGGCAAGCAAATGTTGTGCGAAAACTGCGCTCGCATGATTGACACATTTTCACTACAAATCAAAATGTCGTTTGCCGATTTTTATGACAGAAGGCAGATCTATACTCATCTCTGTTGTGGATGATGTTAAAAGTGATGAATGTATCCTGTAGGGGCGCTATTGAGGTGATTATTCGTTGATAGCTACTGGATCAGCCAGTGAAAATGGTGTAAAATATCGCATGCTTTTCAACGCCATTTCTACACATTCTGTAAACAGAGCACCTGGTACAAAAATCCCATGGTGCGACACAAATACGTTTCACAAACCTATATCAGGTTTAAGGGAGCAGCAGCTATTGAGAGCAACGGACCAGAAGTATTTTTTACTTTTGCAGCTAGAAATTTAATATTTTATTGATTTTAAGTACCGCGAGCTGGCCTACTGGTTAGCATGTCTGCCTCTCGACTGGGAGATCGCAAGCTCTACTCGTGGTCGGGTCATACCAAACACCATCATAAAAGTGATACCTACTGCCATGTGGCAAGGCATGCTGCAATACAGATGCGAGTAGGGAAGTCAAACTCTTGTGGTTACCAGAGGTATTAGAGTGATATTGGGAGAAATTAAGACTGGACCAAATTTGAGACATTTTCCGACCAGAGCTAATTGTGTACTGTATTTTTATTTATAAAATTTATATATTTTTATTTAGGGCGGCACGGTGGTGTAGTGGTTAGCGCTGTTGCCTCACAGCAAGAAGGTCCTGGGTTCGAGCCCCGGGGCCGGCGAGGGCCTTTCTGTGTGGAGTTTGCATGTTCTCCCCGTGTCCGCGTGGGTTTCCTCCGGGTGCTCCGGTTTCCCCCACAGTCCAAAGACATGCAGGTTAGGTTAACTGGTGACTCTAAATTGAGCGTAGGTGTGAATGTGAGTGTGAATGGTTGTCTGTGTCTATGTGTCAGCCCTGTGATGACCTGGCGACTTGTCCAGGGTGTACCCTGCCTTTCGCCCGTAGTCAGCTGGGATAGGCTCCAGCTTGCCTGCGACCCTGTAGAAGGATAAAGCGGCTAGAGATAATGAGATGAGAATGAGATATTTTTATTTATAAAAATACAGTACAAAAGCAGTCAGAGGCTGCTTTAAGTGAAAAATAAATTCCATAAATTATTAATCGGAGCCATAGCACTTTGTTTTCCTCTACATTTTTTATTGCATTTCTGATTAGACTGTCATCCAGGGTGTATTCCTGCCTCACTCACAGTATTGCCAGGACAGTCTCCACTAAACAGACTTCATGTTAAAACTGTTAAAAATGTGATAATCATGTTGTCTGTTATCACCCAAATGAGGATGGGTTCCCTTTTGAGTCTGGTTCCTCTCGAGGTTTCTTCCTCATGTCGTCTGAGGGAGTTTTTCCTTGCCACCGTCGCCACAGGCTTCATCATTGGGGATAGATTAGGGATAAAATTAGCTCATGTTTAAAGTCATTAAAATTCTGTAAAGCTGTCTATTGTTAAAAGCGCTATAAAAATAAACTTGACTTGACTTGACTTGACTTGACATCCACCATGATCCAGATCAGGAAAAAAATTGCTAACCAAAGGTGAATTAATAAATTGATGAAATGATTAGACTTAGATTATTTAGTTAGAAAAGCTGCTTTTTTTAATAATTAGGCTCCTCCACTCCAGAATATTCCAAGGTACTCATCATGTCTGAAAATGTTACGATGTCATCAGTTCTAGCTCCAGCTAACATTCAGATTTATGTTTACGCCATTCTCCAGATCATTAAAGATGTATTAATTTTAGATGCCCTTGGCATGATGGACTCATTACACTGGTATACCATTCCGCCCTTAAGAGCAATGAAGCGATTCAACAACACACCAACAGGCCACCAATTTGACATCTGGTGTTTTTCCTGAATATGAACTTGGCTCCGATCAGGCGTCTGCTTATCAAGCCCCAATTGTTTTTAGAAGCAACACGAAATAGTATGATTACCTGCCAAAAGTGGAAAGAAGGAGGGGTGAATTTGAGCGAAGTGTAATTTTAGCAGCAGGTTGGTCGTTGTATATGGAATGCTCATATAGGGCGGTGTGTGCATGCTGATTGGCCGAGGCGTGACATGTATTAGTGATGTCATTCGGCATCGGAAAAGTTCTGTAGACCATGTTTCCAACGTCAAGGCCGTGCATGTAGGGGCTTAGTGCTTATATTTGTGAACATATGGTGGTGGTGATGGCGGTGTGTGTGTGTGTGTGTGTGTGTGTGTGTGTGGAGGGAACTCTCTCTTTGCACCTGTGTTTTTGTTTTTTGTGTCACATTGGCTTGGTGATCTCACCCCCTCCCTCTTTTCCCTCTCTCTCTCTCTCTCGCTCTCTCTCTCTCATTCTGCCTCTCTTTTTTTCTCTTTTTCTCGCTTTTTCTCAGACAGAGAGCAGGTGTACGAGGCTTCGGAGAGGCTGTGCATGTATTCTGAAAGTCTGCTCATGTCTCTTCATTGACAGGCCTTTCCGTTTCAAACCCACAGCGTGCATATTCTCTCTCTCTCTCTCTCTCTCTCTCTCTCAATATCTTTCCCTCTCTCTTCTCTCTCTCTTTCTCTCTATCACAAACATACTCACACAAAAATGCTAACAGATGCTCTCACAAAAGACAGCTGAGACAGGAACAAAACTTCCAGACAATGCCTCTCTGGCTCCATTTCTTTCTCTCTTAATGCTTTATCTTTTGTTTAATGCTTTCGATCAAGCCTAAGTCACTTTATTAGCTTTAGCATTATCTAACATGAGTTTTCAACACATAATAGTAACTGAAATAATACATAAAATGCCTAACATGGCTAACTTTATGTGACTCTGTTGTATTTTCACTGAAATACAGTCGGAAGTGTCTGGAAATCATATTAGGAGTGATTATTTAGGCCATGAGAGATATTTCACACACAAAGGATCACACACAGGGTGGAAAGACGGTGCTATATGGATACCCAAAAGATGTGGACTTCCCAGAAAAAGTTGATATCCATGTCTCAGCCTTGCTTCAGTGGATAACAGGGTTGGAAGAAAGGATTTACAAATGCACCTAGACTTTAACCTCCTAAGGCCCAAGCTGTTTTTTTTACATGCATTTTTTATTTCTCTTTGCTATTTGGGCTTATTACAGTGGTGCTTGAAAGTTTGTGAACCCTTTTGAATTTTCTATATTTCTGCATAAATATGACCGAAAACATCATCAGATTTTCACACAAGTCCTAAAAGTAGATAAAGAGAACCCAGTTAAACAAATGAGACAAAAATATTATACTTGGTCTTTTATTTATTGAGGAAAATGATCCAATATTACACATCTGTGAGTGGCAAAAGTATGTGAACCTCTAGGATTAGCAGTTAATTTGAAGGTGAAATTAGAGTCGGGTGTTTTCAATCAATGGGATGACAATCAGGTGTGAGTGGGCGCCCTGTTTTATTTAAAGAACAGGGATCTACCAAAGTCTGATCTTCACAACACATGTTTGTGGAAGTGTATCATGGCACGAACAAAGGAGATTTCTGAGGACCTCAGAAAAAGCATTATTGATGCTCATCAGGTGGGAAAAGGTTACAAAACCATCTCTAAAGAGTTTGGACTCCACCAATCCACAGTCAGACAGATTGTGTACAAATGGAGGAAATTCAAGACCATTGTTACCCTCCCCAGGAGTGGTCGACCAACAAAGATCACTCCAAGAGCAAGGCGTGTAATAGTCGGTGAGGTCACAAAGGACCCCAGGGTAACTTCTAAGCAACTGAAGGCCTCTTTCACATTGGCTAATGTTAATGTTCATGAGTCCACCATCAGGAGAACACTGAACAACAATGGTGTGCATGGCAGGGTTGCAAGGAGAAAGCCACTGCTCTCCAAAAAGAACATTGCTGCTCGTCTGCAGTTTGCCAAAGATCACGTGGACAAGCCAGAAGGCTATTGGAAAAATGTTTTGTGGACAGATGAGACCAAAATCAAACTTTTTGGTTTAAATGAGAAGCGCTATGTTTGGAGAAAGGAAAACACTGCATTCCAGCATAAGACCCTTATCCCATCTGTGAAACATGGTGGTGGTAGTATCATGGTTTGGGCCTGTTTTGCTGCATCTGGGCCAGGACGGCTTGCCATCATTGATGGAACAATGAATTCTGAATTATCCCAGGAAATTCTAAAGGAAAATGTCAGGACATCTGTCCATGAACTGAATCTCAAGAGAAGGTGGGTCATGCAGCAAGACAACAACCCTAAGCACACAAGTTGTTCTACCAAAGAATGGTTAAAGAAGAATAAAGTGAATGTTTTGGAATGGCCAAGTCAAAGTCCTGACCTTAATCCAATGGAAATGTTGTGGAAGGACCTGAAGCGAGCAGTTCATGTGAGGAAACCCACCAACATCCCAGAGTTGAAGCTGTTCTGTACGGAGGAACGGGCTAAAATTCCTCCAAGCCGGTGTGCAGGACTGATCAACAGTTACTGGAAACGTTTAGTTGCAGTTATTGCTGCACAAGGGGGTCACACCAGATACTGAAAGCAAAGGTTCGCATACTTTTGCCACTCACAGATATGTAATATTGGATCATTTTCCTCAATAAATAAATGACCAAGTATAATATTTTTGTCTCATTTGTTTAACTGGGTTCTCTTTATCTACTTTTAGGACTTGTGTGAAAATCTGATGTTGTTTTAGGTCATATTTATGCAGAAATATAGAAAATTCTAAAGGGTTCACAAACTTTCAAGCACCACTGTAGAACCTGATTAGAATAAAAACTAAGCATCATCTTTTGATAAGATGTACTTTTAGAGAAAAAGTATGTCCACATATGTGGATTCTTGTTCCGAATTTCCATAAAGTGCTGTCCACGCATGTGACCGCTAAGCCCTAGGGTAACTATTGCTGCTGAGATGAACATGACATTTTATATGAGTGTTTCTGTGAATACTGAGAAATGTGTGTCCCAGAGTCGTCTCCAGGCCTGTGTTTTTTGTGGAGAGGTCTAAAACCTGTACATACAGCAAGAACTCCCTGGGGCCGAGTGTGAAAACACATTCAGCAGACCTCTCGGACATTTCTTAGTTGTTGGAAAAAAGTGAGAAAATGGCCAACTTGGCTTGTCCCACCTGCAACCTTGGTTTGAACTAATGGTGTTGTTTCTCCACTGAAAGCCAGCAGACAGGATTAACCCTCTGTGCACGTCATGGGTATGTGTGTGCTTAAAGAAAATATAACTCAACTCGATGCAGCGTTTCATCATTTCGATTGCAGCTCAGCCAAAGTAGGCGTCCCACGAAGTATAGTTGCGGTCAACTCTGTGACGGTGCCGAATTCAGCCCCAGCGTTGCCACGGTTACTCAGATACAAGGCTCGCCTGCCTCATGTTATCTGGCAGGGCAACAGAACAACATCTCGTACACACGATCATGTGTCCTGCTTTGGATATGTTTTGGGGGTTTTTTGAGGAATTGAGTGTGTAGAAATTGAAGCATACCCTTTTTACGTGTCAACTGCGCCAGCCAACTCCCTTCATACACATGATCCTGGACGATAATAGGTTGATACTGATGGACATGGCAAGCCAAAAAGCCCAAAATTTGTCAGCTACTGTATGTGACGTCTAATTTCAGGTAGAGTTATCATTCCCAGTGCTGCTGGATCCTGCAGTGCAGGCTACAATTCCACCAACAATGTCAACTGATGAAGCCAAATTCTAGACAACAAGCCATTTAAGGATCACAGCTCCCAGGAGTGTATTACAGGAAGAGGTAATAGCTGGTCTATCTGTCACAGAGTTGACATTTTATAAAATGATGTATTTGATTAGTGTTGTATACTGAAAAATATAAACGCATTTGAGCGCGGCTCTGCTGTGGACCTTTCACTCAGGATGTGGTCCTATCATGTGGCAGTAAATTTATACCAAAACCAAACATACTTCATTTCAGCCAAATTGCCCACCGCAAATTTCTCAGTATTCACAGAAACACTCGTAAAATCAGTTTTTAAAAAATTGTCAGGATCAATGCCAGAGGATGGGACTGCCTTGTATCATTGAGGAGCAATAGATTTTACTTTGAAAAGAAAGAAAGAAAGAAAGAAAGAAAGAAAGAAAGAAAGAAAGAAAGAAAGAAAGAAGAGCTGACCCTTTCAATTGGCTGATTGCACCTGAGCTTTTACTGCTACTGGAAAACTAATCACATCATCACCATTATTAGCTAAACCCATGGGTGTACCAGAGGAACACCAGAGAAAAGACGTCTTCTTTGTAGGAGACATTCATGGTGGAGATTTGGCAAGTTTGTTTCTCATCTGCTCCCTGAGAACATTCTGCATTAATCGGTCAGCAAACACAAACATTTCCACCATGACATATCAAGAGTTTCTAAACATTTCAGTAGCTGTAGAAAGAAAGAATGCTCTTAAAGCAAACTAAATCTGATAAACAAGGTCCTCTGAGTCAGAATGTCGGCTCCAGCTTTGCTGTCCACAGAGGACTGGATCAGAAGACACATGGATTTCAAAGCCATGGTAGAGTTGTCCTTCAGAATCTGTTGTGAAGAGACATTTCTGTGTTCATATTCACAGGACTCTCATTCACTGAACATCCTTACAGCACACTTAGGACTGTTGTATAGCTTTACTCTTCTACACCTGTATACACTCACCGGGGAGCGCAGGTGGCCAAGTGGTTAGAGCGCTTGACCGCTAAGCGAACGGTCCCTGGTTCGAGCCTCGGCTCGACGGGGATCTGGGGCTCGCTCCCTGTCCACCCAGCAGTGAATGGGGACCTGGTGGAAACACTGGGGAAGTTAAAGGCGGCGAGGAAAGGAACTGGCCACCCTACCTCACTATGCCGATGGCCCAGGACAAGTGCGCTCTCTAACAGGCACTCCCCCAATGTACGAATCGTATATGGGACTCCCCTTTTTTTGCTACACTCACCGGACACTTTATTAGGAACACCCACCCGTCCACCTGCTCTTCTGTTTTCTGCAGTTCTGTAATCAGCCGATCCCTCGACAGCAGCACGATGCATCAAATCACGCAGATACAAATCAAGAGATTCAGTTAATGTTCACAATGTTCAAACATCAGAACGGGGAAAATTGTGATCTCACAGTGAAGTGTGACTTTCTTTCACTGTGTGTTGGCATGGGTGTCGGTTTGAGCCAGATGGACTGGTTTGAGTATTTCAGAAATGGCTGAGCTCCTGGGGTTTTCACACACGACAGTCTGTAGAATTTGCACAGAATGGTGCGAGAAACAAAAAATATCGAGTGAGTGAGTGAGCGACAGTTCTGTGGGTGGAAACAAACACTTTGTTGATAAGAGAGGGCAGAGGAAAATGGACAGATTGGTTCGAGCTTTTTTGCCAGGAAGGATATAGTAACTCATAGAATCACTCTTTACAATCGTGGTGAGCAGAAAAGCATCTCAGCATGCAACAGGAGACAGAAGAGCACGCTGGGTTCCACTCCTGCAGCCAAGAACAGGGATCTTAGAATCAACAAGTTCCTGTTGAGTGTTTTTTAACGCTTCTGTGTTTTGTTTATGTCTGTAGTCTGTTATTTATAAAATTATCTTTGTATTAGTGCTGTCAAGCGATTAAAATATTTAATCGCGATTAATGTCGCGACTGTCATAGTTAACTCGCGATTAATCGCAATTTAATCGCACATTTTTGTCACATGAGAAACCATTGTAATTCTCTTATCAGCATAAAAAAGTGAATGGGCTTGCTTTGTACCAATGTTTTTTTTTTTTTATTGCAGAGCATAACACGTCTTGTCACAGCCACTGACATCCATAACTTCCATCTTAGATGAGAAAACCAAGGGATGAAAAATAAAGTGCATATCACTGTCAAAATAAAAAAAGTTTTATTTTACTCTTCATTAGTTTCTTTTGAAGAGAAGTATTTGCCATAAAAGAAGAAAAAAACAGATAACAAAAATAAAAACATTCATCATACGTTCAAAAACGCTCATCATAGTGCTACATAGTTCAGCATAGTTCATCACAGCACTACTTTGTATAATTGTGTTTCTCCTTATAAACTGATAGCAACAAATGAAACCATGAACATTGGGATCATTCAAAGCGTGGATCAGATACAGTGGGTTTCTTTCAGTGTACATACTGTATTTAAACACGGCGAGGTGTTAGTGGGTGAATGGAAATGGCCCTTTTTAACGTGAAAGGAAACACAGGTTTGTGTGTGTGTGTGTGTGTGTTTGCCTGTGGGTGAGAAAGTATGGTCATGCGAATGCAAAAATTGGTGCTGAAACAGTGTGTGGATGTGTACGGTCTCTTGAGGATAACTCTTTTCCTGTGTGGCTGTCAGAGACGGAGGCCTGGCTCGAACCAGGGCCTAAATTTACAGCTGCTCAGCTCTCACATCCCCTCCAACATGGCCACCTGCCTGCTCAACACTGCCTATATCACCCAACTCTATAAACACACACACACACAAACACACACACATAGCTCAATTCAAACCAATTCAATTGTGTTTGTAGAGCACTTTCAGTAAGAGACATTTCCACAAAGCAGCTTTAAACAGCGGCAGAGTCGCTGAAAGTGCAAGTCAGAGGCAGCGGATAGTGGAAAAGAAAAACATCCTGAGTCCTGAAACCATTCGATGAGGAAACCTTGAGAGGAACCTAACTCAAAAAGGAAGCCATCCTCTTCTGGGTGACATCTCATAGCGTGATTATAAACCGTTATATTATACACTCACCGGCCACTTTAATAGGAACTTGTTCTTGATTCTAAGATCCCTGCTCTTGGCTGCAGGAGTGGAACCCAATGTGCTCTTCTGTCTGCTGTTGTCTGCTGAGATGCTTTTCTGCTCACCACGGTTGTAAAGAGAGATTATATGGGTTACTATATCCTTCCTGGCAAAAAAGCTCGAACCAATCTGGCCATGTTCCTCTGCCCTCTCTTATCAACAAGGTGTTTGTTTACTTTCCACCCATAGAGATCAGCAGTTTCTGAAATACTCAAACCAGTCCATCTGGCTCAAACCAACACCCAGACCAACACACAGTGAAAGAAAGTCACACTTTGAGATCACAATTTTTCCCATTCTGATGTTTGAACACTGTGAACATTAACTGAAGCTCTTGATTTGCATCTGTGTGATTTGCTGCTGTGGAGGGATCGGCTGATTCGAGAACTGCATCAAACAGCAGGTGGATGTAGGGGTGTTCCTAATAAAGTGGCCAGTGAGTGTAATCAACCATGAAAAGTAACATCAACAAGGTGACGTGAAAATGATTATTATTCAATTATTATCCTATAAAAGTGCATCCCACAGTGTTTAATCCTCTTATACCACCACCATTTTACCAATGCTTACAATATTTTACAACCCCGTTCCAAAAAAGTTGGGACAAAGTACAAATTGTAAATAAAAACGGAATGCAATGATGTGGAAGTTTCAAAATTCCATATTTTATTCAGAATAGAACATAGATGACATATCAAATGTTTAAACTGAGAAAATGTATCATTTAAAGAGAAAAATTAGGTGATTTTAAATTTCATGACAGCAACACATCTCAAAAAAGTTGGGACAAGGCCATGTTTACCACTGTGAGACATCCCCTTTTCTCTTTACAACAGTCTGTAAACGTCTGGGGACTGAGGAGACAAGTTGCTCAAGTTTAGGGATAGGAATGTTAACCCATTCTTGTCTAATGTAGGATTCTAGTTGCTCAACAGTCTTAGGTCTTTTTTTGTCGTATCTTCCATTTTATGAAATGTTTTCTATGGGTGAAAGATCTGGACTGCAGGCTGGCCAGTTCAGTACCCGGACCCTTCTTCTACGCAGCCATGATGCTGTAATTGATGCAGTATGTGGTTTGGCATTGTCATGTTGGAAAATGCAAGGTCTTCCCTGAAAGAGACGTCGTCTGGATGGGAGCATATGTTGCTCTAGAACCTGGATATACCTTTCAGCATTGATGGTGTCTTTCCAGATGTGTAAGCTGCCCATGCCACATGCACTAATGCAACCCCATACCATCAGAGATGCAGGCTTCTGAACTGAGCGCTGATAACAACTCGGGTCGTCCTTCTCCTCTTTAGTCCGAATGACACGGCGTCCCTGATTTCCATAAAGAACTTCAAATTTTGATTCGTCTGACCACAGAACAGTTTTCCACTTTGCCACAGTCCATTTTAAATGAGCCTTGGCCCAGAGAAGACGTCTGTGCTTCTGGATCATGTTTAGATACGGCTTCTTCTTTGAACTATAGAGTTTTAGCTGGCAACGGCGGATGGCACGGTGAATTGTGTTCACAGATAATGTTCTCTGGAAATATTCCTGAGCCCATTTTGTGATTTCCAATACAGAAGCATGCCTGTATGTGATGCAGTGCCGTCTAAGGGCCCGAAGATCACGGGCACCCAGTATGGTTTTCCGGCCTTGACCCTTACGCACAGAGATTCTTCCAGATTCTCTGAATCTTTTGATGATATTATGCACTGTAGATGATGATATGTTCAAACTCTTTGCAATTGTACACTGTCGAACTCCTTTCTGATATTGCTCCACTATTTGTGGGCGCAGAATTAGGGGGATTGGTGATCCTCTTCCCATCTTTACTTCTGAGAGCCGCTGCCACTCCAAGATGCTCTTTTTATACCCAGTCATGTTAATGACCTATTGCCAGTTGACCTAATGAGTTGCAATTTGGTCCTCCAGTTGTTCCTTTTTTGTACCTTTAACTTTTCCAGCCTCTTATTGCCCCTGTCCCAACTTTTTTGAGATGTGTTGCTGTCATGAAATTTCAAATGAGCCAATATTTGGCATGAAATTTCAAAATGTCTCACTTTCGACATTTGATATGTTGTCTATGTTCTGTTGTGAATACAATATCAGTTTTTGAGATTTGTAAATTATTGCATTCCATTTTTATTTACAATTTGTACTTTGTCCCAACTTTTTTGGAATCGGGGTTGTATTATGTCCCTTTACATGCTCTCATTACAGACTTCTTATCCATTTATAGTGACTTTTAATGTCATGGAACGTTCAAAAAAACTACCTATTTCCTGTTTTCACTTATGTTACAACATCTGTAAACACTAACCATGTTTCTGTTAACCTGCTTAATGTGCAGTGTGAAATTCTCATCTCATCTCATTATCAGCAGGCAAGCTGGAGCCTATCCCAGCTGACTACGGGTGAAAGGCGGGGTACACCCTGGACAAGTCGCCAGGTCATCACAGGGCTGACACATAGACACAGACAACCGTTCACACTCACATTCACACCTACGCTCAATTTAGAGTCACCAGTTAACCTAACCTGCATGTCTTTGGACTGTGGGGGAAACCGGAGCACCCGGAGGAAACCCACGCGGACACGGGGAGAACATGCAAACTCCGCACAGAAAGGCCCTCGCCGGCCACGGGGCTCGAACCCGGGCCTTCTTGCTGTGAGGTGACAGTGCTAACCACTACACCACCATGCCGCCCCCAGTGTGAAATTGCGAAATAAAAAACAAGTAACGGAAACACGTGTGTTTTGAAAAATCTGAAATGAAAGTTTTTATGCTCACGTGAGGTGTTTTTTTTTTAAGCGATTCGATAAAGCAATAATTTGCAAAGTTTAAATGGAAAAACACTTTTCGCATTTACGTGTCACATGACATGAAGAGCAAATAGAACTGCTATGTTTCTGAAAAAAGAGTGCTCTATGAGAGCTATCAGGAGAGGAAAGAAATCGCATAACATTACTCAGTGGAAACTTTGTGTTTTGTTGAAATTTTTCAAATATCGCTTCTATTTTGCGTAAAAGCTCCAATGGAAATCCGGCGACAATCATTCCGTGACTTTCTCTTCGAGTTAATAAGAGAAAAAAAAACTTCGCCGTAAGAACCATTATCCATTTTTCTTTGTTAATGGTTGTTAACGATAATATATTAGCATGAGCTCATTAATACACTCACAGGCCACTCTATTACGAACACCCCTACATCCACCTGCTGCTTTCTGCAGTTCTGTAATCAGCCGATCGCTCGACAGCAGCACGATGCATCAAATCACACAGATACAAATCAAGAGCTTCAGTTAATGTTCACAATGTTCAAACATCAGAATGGGAAACATTGTGATCTCACAGTGAAGTGTGACTTTCTTTCTTTCACTGTGGTATGGGTGCTGGTTTGAGCCAGATGGACTGCTGGTTTATTTCAGAAACTGCTGATCTCCTGGGGGGCGGCACGGTGGTATAGTGGTTAGCGCTGTCGCCTCACAGCAAGAAGGTCCTGGGTTCGAGCCCCGTGGCCGGCGAGGGCCTTTCTGTGTGGAGTTTGCATGTTCTCCCCGTGTCCGCGTGGGTTTCCTCCACAGTCCAAAGACATGCAGGTTAGGTTAACTGGTGACTCTAAATTGAGCGTAGGTGTGAATGTGAGTGTGAATGGTTGTCTGTGTCTATGTGTCGGCCCTGTGATGACCTGGCGACTTGTCCAGGGTGTACCCCGCCTTTCGCCCGTAGTCAGCTGGGATAGGATCCAGCTTGCCTGCGACCCTGTAGAACAGGATAAAGCGGCTAGAGATAATGAGATGAGATGAGATGATCTCCTGGGGTTTTCACACGCAACAGTGTATGTTGCTAAAATCAAAAAAACATCAAGTGAGTGAGCGACAGTTCTGTGGGTGGAAAGTTGATAAGAGAGGGTCAGAAGAAAATGGCCAGATTGGTTCAAGCTTTTTTGCCAGGAAGGATATAGTAACTCATAGCAACTCTTTACAACCGTGGTGAGCAGAAAAGCATCTCAGCATGCAACAGCAGAAGAACACATTGGGTTCCACTCCTGCAGCCAAGAACAGGGATCTTAGACTCAGGAACAAGTCCCTATTAAAGTGGCCGGTGAGTGTATTAACCTGACAAACAGAACTACTGTCAGCAGAATTAATTCAGTAGTTCTGTAAGTTCTGTATGAAAAAGAAGTGAGAATGTGATGCAAACCTGATATGATTAAAGGACACACAAAAAGGCAATGTGCATGTGTTTTTTTGTTTTGTTTTTTGTTTAAGCATCTGTCACTGTTCAGCAGTTAACATCTGTAAGGCATCAACATGCGTCCATGCTGGCAAAATAGCAACGGAACAGATGACTCAATTTGCATTAAATGTTGCAAGTTAAAGGTTAAGGTGAAGGTTCGAGTTGGGGCGGAGTTACATTTGTAGATTTACTTAGGAGCTCATTCTTATGAGTTCCAACAAAATTGTTCTCATGCCTTCATGCCAAGTTTCTAATCCCAACCTCTTAATTTTTTTTGTCTCTTAAATGAATTTTTAATGGTGTCAAAGAAAGGAAAAGGAAGGATATTAAATAACAGACAAATAACAGACCACTTATCTGCTTAAAGCAGGACAAACTCGGTGCCGAATCACCTGCAGATCCAGAAGCAAGTCAGAACCAAATTCTGTACCAAGTTCTCCAAAGAGTTTCGAACAACCAGCATTTCTATTTCCAATCCATTTTTAACCCAAACCAAGTCAGTTTTAAAGGCAAAATATTATGACACAAATATTGAGTTGATATTTGTCTCTCTTTTTTATGGCATAGTGCTCATCTCATCTCATCTCATTATCTGTAGCCGCTTTATCCTGTTCTACAGGGTCACAGGCAAGCTGGAGCCTATCCCAGCTGACTACGGGCGAAAGGCGGGGTACACCCTGGACAAGTCGCCAGGTCATCACAGGGCTGACACATAGACACAGACAACCATTCACACTCACATTCACACCTACGCTCAATTTAGAGTCACCAGTTAACCTAACCTGCATGTCTTTGGACTGTGGGGGAAACCGGAGCACCCGGAGGAAACCCACGCGGATACGGGGAGAACATGCAAACTCCGCACAGAAAGGCCCTCGCCAGCCCCGGGGCTCGAACCCGGACCTTCTTGCTGTGAGGCGACAGCGCTAACCACTACACCACCGTGCTGCCCTGGCATAGTGCTCTTTATAGTAATTCACTTTCTATAAGGAAAATTGTCATTATATTATTTTCAAGGCATCTTAAAATATACTAGGGTTTACACCAGGCTTGGAGTACTCGAGTCCGACTTGTGCCCTAATTTTAAGGACTCTTGACTTGACTCGGACTTGAACTCGGACTCATGCATTAATTGCATTCAGACTCGCAAATTGGAGACGAGGACTCAGATTTTTTCTTTATTTTTTGTAACGCCATAATAATTTGGCATAATATATTTATATCTACATTAATTTTTGTACTAATTTCGTGCAAAAGTGTCACACCTGTGAGCCTTGGCGCGTGCATCAGATAGACTCTCAGGCGCGCTCCGGACAGCGCGTGGGCCAAGCAGACTCTCGCATGCCATAATCGACTCACACCTGCACAGGATTAAGGCTCAGTCAACACGCCAATATAAAAACTGTGAAAACACACTTACTTTGCGAAGTATTGAGTTATGTTGCTGACGCATTACCGAGCCTTATTTCCTTGTTTGGTTTCCTGATCCCTGATTTCCTATTTCTTGTCTTTGATTCTGCCGAGTCTACGATAGCCTGTTTGTGTCTCGTTCGACCTATCGCCTGTTTCACCGTTTTACAATTTTTCCTGCCATTCTGGATTGTTTATGTGTCTTCACTTGTATTAATAAACACACCTTCTGCACTTACATCCGTCTCCCAACCATCTCTGACAGAATACTTCACACTCCCTGACAAAAAGAAGCGCATTCACCTATTCATACGCCATGTTCAGGAACAAACTAATGTTAATGGCGCTGAAACAGACACCGTCACATGGTGTGGTTGGAGTCTTGTTCTTGGATTCAACTTGGACTTGAAATTTTTTTAAATGACTTGGACTTGAACACTAGGGACTCAAGACTGGATTCAGACTCAAGGTTTAGTGACTCAACTACAACACTGGTATATACATCTCTAGAGTTTACACAGGATGGTGTGGGGAAAAAACACAAAAATAATTCAATAATAAGGAAATACCTTGCTGATGAGTGAGGTCAGAAAAGAAGGACTAGACTAACAAAGTTTGAGCTAACAAAGTAACAAACGAGACCATCAGCGACGGTGTAGCTCACTCCAGCCCCGTCTAGTCCAGAAGGAACGATCTAAAGTGGGCCACCTTGTGCAATAAGTGTTGCAAGATATATACAAGCTATATATAGAAGCGATATTCACCCTAGGAATACCAACCTATTTACCAGAAAGA
Organism: Neoarius graeffei; assembly: GCF_027579695.1. Lineage (NCBI taxonomy): Eukaryota > Metazoa > Chordata > Actinopteri > Siluriformes > Ariidae > Neoarius > Neoarius graeffei. The sequence continues at coordinate 76,383,552 of NC_083581.1, read as the reverse complement.
ATCCAAAACGATGAGGAATTGACCGAGAAGAAGCGATTTTTGTTGAACTGCTCACTCATTAAGGCTTAATTAGTCTATAACTTCATTAATAATTACAATTATGCAAATTTGAGTAGAAGTTTTATATATATATATATATATATATATATATATATATATATATATATATATATGCACCCGCGGGCGGCACGGTGGTGTAGTGGTTAGCGCTGTCGCCTCACAGCAAGAAGGCCCGGGTTCGTGGCCGGCGAGGGCCTTTCTGTGCGGAGTTTGCATGTTCTCCCCGTGTCCGTGTGGGTTTCCTCCGGGTGCTCCGGTTTCCCCCACAGTCCAAAGACATGCAGGTTAGGTTAACTGGTGACTCTAAATTGAGCGTAGGTGTGAATGTGAGTGTGAATGCTTGTCTGTGTCAATGTGTCAGCCCTGTGATGACCTGGCGACTTATCCAGGGTGTACCCCGCCTTTCGCCCGTAGTCAGCTGGGATAGGCTCCAGCTTGCCTGCAACCCTGTAGAACAGGATAAAGCGGCTAGAGATAATGAGATGAGATATATATGCACCCCAGGCAGACCTACCTTCCTGGAAAAAAGAATAAAAATCGATGAAGAATTGAGACGGAAGAAGTGATTTTCTTGAAATGTGGACGATGGATGATGGACGGACGACAGACAACACAACACATGATGGCATAAACTCATCACCTGTCGGCCGGATGAACTAATAATCACTCTTAACAATCGTGTTGAGCAGAAAAGCATGACACAATGTCTCGAACCTTGAGATGAACAGGCTACAAGAGCAGAAGACTAAATCGGGTTCCGCTTGAACAGGAATCTGAGGCTACAGTGGGCGTGGTCATGGCCAAAGTAAATATTAACTAAAGCTCTTCATGCTGTACGCAGTGCATCGCTGCAACCTGATTGGCTGACTGGATACTTACATTAATGAGCAGGTGTATAGGGTGTTCCTATTAAGGTGCCTGTTGTGTATATAGAGTGTCCAGTATATCTTTTACTTTGACACCTTGACAGGGTGACTGATGACTCGGGTGACATATTATTGCACACACGTTGTCTCGGTAGTTTAAGTCCAGGTGCCCTGCTGAGCCGCAGTAGCCCTTGATGAGGGAAACTACTGCACAGCCGGAGGGAATACAGTTACAGGCATTTGCATGTGTACTAGCTGGAGGAGTTTACTGTGGCAGCTGATAGATCATTTATAAGTCATGATGCAGGACGTTAATGAGCTTTTCTCATTCACACCCGCTGCTCCTGAACGCAGCTTTATCAGCCGCCTCTGATCACTCTATCAGCACAAACTTCTCTCTTCTATTTGAATACTACAGGCGGTGCGCTCTTTCCCCTACTTACTCATATACGGCCTACATGTGAACAAGGACACATGGTTATCTTTAACGAATGCTGTAAACACTTCTCTGCTACAATCTGGCACTCTGTACAGTAACATTACTGTGCTTTTCGCATGAAATAAGGATCATTATTATAAACACAGGACACTTTTTCGATTGAATAAAAACGTGTTCTATTCCCTTCTCTCGGGTTTCGTTCATCTGGTTCGATAGCATGCAATATTGTTAGCATATCGCTTATCCTACACGTGTTGCGTCACTCTATCCAATGGAGAATGAGCATTGAATATGGTTTACAATATTACATGGCCGTCAAGACAACGTGACGTCACACATCGGAGCTGACGAGAATATTCAAGGAGAAAGTTTTCTCCTGCGCATGCGCAGAAGCATTTCTTTGTTCACCAGGAAAGAGAAAGACACGTTGAACACCTGAAAGGCAACCAAAACTTCATTAGATATTCTTCACGCATATTTACAAGAGAAAAACATACCAACGGACATTGAAAAACTGGAAAAGTGACACATCAGAGACATAAAACTAGCGAGCGATTGTGACGGTTTGTAAACAAACATGGCCGCCAGGTTTGCTTCATTAAAAATGGGAGATTTAGAGAGAATTTTGAAAGAAAAAGACGTGCTGAACACCTGAAAGGTGACCAAAACTTCATTAGATATTCTTTATGCGTATGTACAAGAGAAAAACATACCAATGGACATCGAAAAACTGAAAAAGAGAGTAATAGCTGAAATATTGTCAAAGTTCTACTTGGAGGTGAGGAAAAGCAGACAGAGACCTGTTTTTAACTTTTTGTAAAATCTGTAATTGTTCTATCGAATGTGTATGTATAATAATAATAATAATAATAATAATAATAATAATAATATTGGCTGGCTTTTCTTCGTGGTATATCAGATATATTCCATTCAGCTACTCGTCTTCGACTCGTTCAGTATCATGCTAGCTGAACGAGTCGTGGTATATATATCTGATAGATCACAAAAAAAAAGCCACATTATTTAAAGTGCTGATGACACGTTTTTGACATCTTTGGTGACGTTTTATAACATAAAAAGTAATTCCCGATGATCCATATATTAATTCACAAAGGCGCCTATTTTACAAGTTATGATAAAAAACGCGGCTATTTGGGCAAATTTGACGGGGCTGCAGCACCCAGGAGACGAAAGAGGAGGAGGGGCTATATGACGTCAGCGAAAGAACCTTCCTCCTAACTTACCAGTTTGTTGTTGATGCGAGAGGTGTTCAGTTTATCATTATTAGTATTATTATTATACATTATTATAATATATATAGTTATTATGCCTTCGCGTTGTGTTGCCGGCTTTTGCTCCAAAACCCACAAGGATGGGGTAAGTTTATTCAGGTTTCCCAGAGATCCCGAGCTGCATGCGAAGTGGGTGAAGCAAGTCAGGCACACTCGTGACAAGTGGGAGCCCTCACCAACATCCGTCCTGTGCTCTGAACACTTCGATTTGGATTGTTTTGACACCCTTCCCAGCTTAAAGGAATCTCTTGGGTGTTCAGTTCAGCACAAACGTGTGCTGCTACCATCAGCAGTGCCTACAGTATTCCGGAAGGGGTCTACTAGTAGCTATGCCGGATCCAGCAGTCGCCTGGGACAAGGCGACTCCTCCAAAGACAGTCCTCCTGTCAGAACATGTGTTGAGAAACGACATAAGATAAAGGTACGTAGAGCTATAGAGTGCTCCGACATGATGCTAAAAATAGTAACCATGCGGTCTGTGCGGCCATCTTGGAAGTGACTCGCTCCAGAGCGCTCATAGAGTACACATCATAGAGTACACATTTATGATAATCATAAATGTAATCATAAAGTCGGCGTGATATCAGTCATGTATTTGCTTGTGAAAGCTTGCACTGTCTTCGATGGTGTTGGATGGTTTGTTTACGTCTTCTTAGTACTAATACAGAAAAAACTGATCTATGGGTATGGGCATCATATCGCCTCGTCTTCCTCCTCACTTGCTGGTTTGTTGATGTGACAGATTTGTAGTAGCAGTTGTAGGATTTTGCCTTTGCATTGTGGTCTCTTATTGCCAAGTTGAAAGAATTTGTTTCTCAAAGCAAACACTGAGGGAAAGCTAACTTAGCCAGACAAGTAGGCTACAGATTGTCATTTGCTTACGTTGATGTAGGTTATCAAATATTTTGCTTCATTCATGGATAAAACTAAGAAGCCATAAACTAGAAGACGTGCCTGCCAATATTATCCTAAATGTATCACGGATCAGGCATAGTCGTAAGCTTATTATGTTAGCCGTTTGCATGCTCCATTAGGAACTATGTATTCAGTGTAGCATACGGCTTATGATATAAGCAGTGTTTACACATGCAAGACAACAATACACAATATTAAAATATTGATTCCGTAACATTTTGAACAAATACGGGTTGACCTACCAATCCTTGTTATCCAACCTTGTGGTGTTCAATGCTGGGCTGTCTGCCTGTCCGCTGTCCATCTCGGGGTCGGAGTCGCTCTCAGATTGCACAGTAACAGGTTCAAACCTGTACAGTTGGATGCACCCGTGTTCGTCATCACTTGATTCTTCCGATCTATCCCACTCACAACACAATTCTAGACTCCCAGAAGAGGAAGAGCTAGCACTAGAGAGTTCACCGGCGTTTTCATGCGCCATTTCCATTGAATAGACAGCCAGTGAACCACAGCGTGTTCTTCCGCTGACGTCACAGCATGGCCGCGAGCCACGGACCCAGTTTTCTTGTGCTGTGCAATTAAGTTGGATATTCGCGTAACAACAGCTTCTTTTCACGTAATTATAACAGAAATCTAACATGTTTGCCATGTCGTATAGTTTATTTAAGAAATTGCATAGAGTCATGTTCGTGTCATCAGCACTTTAAATCGAGCTTTGGTGACATTCTGAGTCAGGTATAAATAAAAACCTCAATGTGTAATTGACAATAAGTTCATATTTAAATTGTCTGTAAACTACACCACCTGTGAGTGGAGTGGGATGGGGTCCAATTTTTTTTGTGTCATAGCATTTTTTCTTCCCTAAGTAATATTTGTGACATTTTGAATGACTCTCAACTGCTATCCAAATTGCTCGAATTAAATCTACGTATTAAGATTACACCCATACCGACGAGTCACTTGAGTAAGTTTAATTTTAATTTAATTTAGATCATTGTTAAAAATGTACAGTCACAACTTTAACCACAATTTTAAAGAAACAAGGAACATCACTGTTAATATGATATAAAATGTTGACTCAGCATTTTAACACTAACTGATAATCACTGGGTTCTCCATTTTGGAAAATTCAGAAATAAAAAGGCTCTGATAAAATCCCTGATGGTACACGTTTACGTAACGCACTTAATATTTGGATCATTTAAAATAAAATCGTGATTCACTCAGAGGAGATGAAACGGATGGAGAAAGTTTGTCACGTTAAGGAAGAACACAGAAAACCACAGAACGTTCCAAAAACACACTTTATTCACATGGCAGTTTAAAAAAAGGTCATATCAAAAAACGTGTAGAAAATGTTTGTTGTATATAAAAAAAAGTGTTTGTACTTTGCGCTAATACAAAAAAAAAAAAAGGCAGCAAATAACAAAAATGTTACCGCTAAATGTTTCTGATTGGCCGTGATCGTCTTGGTCTCAAAAGCACATAACATCACAAACAAAAGGCACAGTTATATAAAAAAACAAAAAAAACAAACAAGAATTTCAGTGTTTATAAAACTAGCAATACCGTTGACACGCTGGATTATAAAAAAAAAATAAAATAAAAAACAGTGTTATGAAATTAAGTGTAAAAAAAATATGTCTCATCAGATCAAAAGCTCTTTTTTGTCACTGAGGCCTTTGATATGAAAGCATGCTTGGTAAACGTTTTGTTTTTAGCTTGGTAGTAAATCAAAAACACTTATTTTTGTTCAATTGAAATCTTGCTTTGTAGCTTTGTTGATATCGAGGCTTGATATCCCGGAGTTTTGTTTTTTGTTTTTTTTTCTGAAATGGTAACACTAGTGAAATGTTGAGTGTCTTTACAAGGACACACATTATTTCTGAACTTGGCAATGTGTACTATGAGGCACTTGTACTCTGATCAGTGGACTGGTTCGGAATGAGTCTTATGTAGCGCACTTTTAAACATCATTCTGTGTCATTTCTGAGGCAGCACTGCTGGGCTACAGGGTGTAAATCATGGTAATGCTCGAAGGAAAACACGCTCCTTACAGTTAACGCACACTAGAGATTAGCAGGATACACGAATACTGGGGTCCAACACTGACAAATGCGCCCGTCATATTTAATTATTCTTAATACAAAATAATAAATTATTACAAATTGTTATTTATATTAAAATCCATACAATTAGAGCCCTCATAGACAGTTCATTTCCCCATGTATAATACAAAATATATAATACAATATTATTAAAAAATAAAGGATCGCAAACAATATAGAAAAAGTAGAAAAACAAAACGAGTTTCGTTTTCTTTGGTTGGCTGACATCCAACACGGAAAAGCACAACTTAATAGATTGCTGTGCAGTCAAATGAATGGCTCTACGCCTCTCCCAAATCACGTACCACAATGACTCAACCCCGCCTTAGGAGTGGCCATGGAGTGTTTTCTCTTTCCATTATTGCAGAATGATTGTCTTCTGTGTCTTGACCTCGCTCCCCGACGCTCCTCGACGCTCCCCGTGTCTCCTACATGACCAGCGTGCGGGAGCAGAAGTTGTTGAGGTATTTGTGTGTCGGCTCAGAGGGAAGAAGCTGGTCCTCGGTCTTCCCGCAAAGCACCTGTTCCCATGTGCCCACGTGCTGAGGAGGAGGAGGAGTAAGAGGACAGCAGAGCAGTAAGAGGAAAGAGGGAAAGAACAACAAAGATAAAGAACATGATGAGCGTCATTTTATGATTTTATGGCGTAATACAACACCTGGATTTGCAGCATAAAGTAAACACATTTACAGCCCATTCTAAATACCTTTATACTAAACGAAACACAATTCTTGCTTACTATTAAAACAGGAAACATTGAAATAGAAGAATAATAGATGGAGATAATTAGGATCAGGGTTTTTTTTTTATCTTATACCATTAAATAATTTCCAGAACTTTTACTACAGTAGATTCTGTGTTTTCTTTCTAATCACTGAATATATATATCCCCCCCCCCAAAAAAAAAATTTCTATGCTTCTCCACATCTGGACTCATTTTGTGCCTTTACAGACCTGCACAAGAATCATTTATGCTTTGCTTAATAAACAGCAGCCCAACAGATAGAAGGACGTATGGAGAGGTTGTGTTACCTGTGCCGGGCTACCCAGAGTTCTGCGAGGGATCTGAGCGGCTTTATTTCCGTTCTCGCTCTTCTCTGATCCGGGCAGCATCAGCGCTGAGCTCGTCAACAGATCCTGTCAAGAGCCGGAACAGCACAGAGGTCAAATATTACACCGTTAATAAACCACAGAGGGTCAGAGTCAGGGTCAGGCTCAGGCAGAAGTTCCTTTCTGTATTTAACCTACAGTAAAGATGTTCAAACAGAGGATAGAGATGAAAAGTAGGACTGGATGATGGTGATATCATCTCATAATATTCAAAGACATTTTCATAATATTTAGCTTTGCCTGAATTTTCTAACAGATTCAAGAGGCAAAGATTTTTTTTATTTATTTTAGTGTCAAACTGTGAGCAATAACAGTCACTCCGTGTTACAGAAACAATCATGATATGCACATCTTTTCAGAAAAGTGTACTGTGAAATTTATTGCAATATCAATACAAGGTCATATCGCCTATTTGTAAGTGAAAGATCACTCACTGGCATGTTGTGGGTGGGGCCACTTGCAGGAAAAAGCTGGGCGTGAAGATTCTGTCCCTCCCACTGCAGACATGTTGGTTCAACCTACAAACACAATTCAAGCTCACTCACTGTCTTTTGCATGTACATACTGTAATAGTGGAAAAGAATTACAGACTACATGACATAAGACGTAATAAAAGATATATAGGTACATATACCAAAAAAAAAAAAAAGGCTCACCTCTTGTTTAATCTTTTTGAGCGATGGCTGGTCATGATGTGCTCCTCCGACACTAACTTCACATTCCTGAGGCTCCTGTTTAATTCCCCCAACTACTGCATCTACAGGAGGGCTGTGAGCCTAAACACAACACACACGTTCGTTACCATTAAGACACTATAACACATGCACACAACAACTGCTTCCATATAGATGTTAAACCATCAGTCTCATATTAAACACACACACACGCAACTAATACACAAACTCTTACCCTCTTCAGTGGTCCGTATTTGGTGTCCTGCAGGGTCAGTGCTGTTTTGAATGGAGTAGGAGTGCGAGGAGAACACTCCATGATGGAGCGCCTTAGAGTCGGAGTCCTGAACCTGCAAAAGAGGCGATTTGGGAATGACCTAACAGCTTTTTCGTAACAAATAGCATTAACGAAATTGTAGTTTTTAATAGTTATGAGTGCGGAATGCTTTATCAGTGTTCTGTCATTGTATACTTCAATAAGGTGCATCCTTTACCCTTTTCATTTTACTGATTAGATAATCCTGTTGTTCTGTGTGAAAGAGTTTATTTAAGGTCTAATGCAGTAAAAACAGAAGCTTACATATCGTTCTCCTTCTGGTGGTGCAGAGCAAGTTCGGGCTGCAGTGGCTTCTGGGAGCACACGGCTGAGGAGGGTGAGACCGGTAGACTCTGACTGTCCGAGTCTGGACTCACGGAAGCGTTTAAGAACTACAAAAAAAAAAGAAAAAAGAAAAAAAAAAAGTTGGAGATCATGCACAACTGTCAGACAAACATACTTCATCACACACCTGCGCACGAGTGTGTAAAGGAACAAACAGCCACAGAATACACTTCAGAAAACGCAGCTGTGTTTTAGAAAGGTGCATGCAAGTTATGAAAGAAGATCTGAAAAATGGAGGTTTTCTAATTTCCCCATCTCTGATAGAAATGCAAAACCTATTATATTATCTAATCTGTGCTCAGAATGGAACATTAGCATCATGAATGCAAAAGGAAAAAGAATTAAATGTTCTTTAATTTGCACGTTGTGGATTCTCTAAAAGGTGTCTTTCTCAATTTCATTTTCATATTTAAGCATCTGAAAGAGTGACAGAATGATTAAAGGTTCGGACGTTTCTTGAGGATGGTCACTTTTGCATTCACGCTGATTTAAAAGTATTTGTTCAGTGAAAGCCAGTTCGGTCCTGTTCACTGAATTTACGACTGCTGAATTAAGATGTCTTAAACATGTAATAAGCGTGCATGCAATGCCAGAGGTATAATCTCTAGTACCATGCTCCTATTTATATGTCAGACATACTGTACTACGTGATCGTTAGAGATGAGATAATGAAAAAAATCATGAAGGAACAAGGCCAAGAAACGATTGATGACATGATTACTCCTCTAAATGTGACTACGTCTTGATTTGTGGAGCAGACTTGATCAGAATAATCAGTGTGATTCACAACCAGGCAAAACTACTAGACTGATTTTAGCACTACTGATGACTCGGGTCTCTCAGTGGTACCTGAGAGGGAGAAAAGGGCAGGTTGCTCGTGTCTGAACGTTTAGGCGTGGAGCAAGACAAGAATAATAAGAAGCTGCTGTCCTCGCCGTTCAAGCTTGCAGCCTTATGCGTTTTTGTCAAACTCCTATTAGAAATCTTGTCGGCCCATGCTGGGATGTTCTGAGAAGATCAGGATTGTGCAGAGAGGACAAGATTTAGTTTGCCTTCCCATTGATATTCTACAATGTTATATTTTCCTCATGTCCATTATGAATGTAAATGCATACTGTACTTTTGAATAAGTGCAAACTATCTAATTGACACTAAGCTTGTCCAGGAAGTGAGACATTTTTGCAAACCAGTATGTCACATCCATAATACCCAAAAAAAAAAAATTGTCTTATACATGTTTATGGTAAATTTTCTTACAGAGTCAATGGCATCAATGAACTCTGGTAAAGCTGCCAAGACTCCACTGCTGCCTGCACTGCTGCCGCCGTTTGTACCGCTGCTACTGTTTGGGCTGTTTGTGTTGCCGTGAGCGCTCTCCTCTGGAAGGCAGCCTTGCTCTAAGGGTGGGGCTGGGACGGAGACAGCCACGCCTACTGAGGTGTCAGTCAAAGAGCCCCGACCCCATGTGTAACTGGCCATAGAGATCTGTGAGAAAGCAAAAAGAGAGAAAGAGAGAGAGTAAATGATGGAGGAAGAGAAGAGAGAGAAAGGGAACTTGACTTGTTGAATGATGTGTTTGGGAGAGGTGGAGGTTTCTGTGTTGCACAAGGGGTTGAACAGAGTTTGTGGTGTGATAAGGGTACATTGCATCACTTAGTCAAGCAGTTAGAATGTGAAATAGACCCCCAGATGCTTCCTCCAATTATTCACACACACACACACGCGCACACACCCACACTCACGGGTAGTGCTTGTTGTCCTTTCAGCTCGTTCTCTGTCGACATCAGAAGCATCTCAATCTCCTTCACTCTTTTCTCTTTCTCGGGATCTTCTTCATTATAGTGTTTCTGAAGCACGCAAACACAAAGAGACGAGACGAGTTAGGATTAAATATCTGCTGCTCATCTATCCGCACAATTTTACCCAGGGTCGCTGCAGTAAAATAAAAAAAATAATTAAAAATAAAAAAAAAGAAATTATAATTATTATATAGAGTTCACGTTTCTCAGTTACCTGTATAGCTGCAGTGCCGTGTTGAGGGATGTTGAAAATATTTAGCTGCAGAGCCAATGGAAACGGCACCTGAACAACCGATGACGAAACAGATAATGAGTTCATCATGATGATGATGACAGCCTCATACTGTCTCATTGAGTCACTATAATGCTCGAAGTGTATTGCATGGACAGAATTTTCAGTCGAATGCACTGAATGTGCCTAGAGCAGGTTCGTTTAAATATTATAATCAAATAAGCACTTTCGCAAATTTATTTTTTTTAAATATCACGATTTCACATATTCCTGTGGGTGTTTTGATAAATCGTGGCATAATAACGTACAGCAATATAACCTCAGTACGGTGTTTTTTTGTCACGTGCATGATGATGAGTGGAATGTAGAAACAGCTAATACTTACGCGCTGTGGGTCGGGGATGTAGTACGGGTACTGGTTAGTGATGGGGCTGGCTGGCATGGAGCTGCTGGTTGGGGTGTGGCTGTAGCTGAGCAGGTGTGAAGGTTTCGTGTATCCGCTGGTTATCGGCGATGAGCTGACTTTAGGTGTGTGCTGCAGAGCCTTCTTGTTCCACTTTACGGCGCATTGTAGAGTTCCAGTGGTTCTTTATGGCGTTATCGGTTCTGGGGACGAGAGGATGACTGACTATGAGACATAGATATATTGTACACACTGAGCAAGTGAAGGTAAAGTAATAAGTTAAGAATATCATATCATCCAGCTTGAGTGGTTTATCATTCGAACCTGCCAGGCAGCAGTTTAGCAATCTCGGCCCAGCGGTTGCCGAGTTTCTCGTGGGCCTGGTAGATGATACGATCTTCCTCCTCCGTCCAGGACGTCTTCTTTACCTCTGGGTTTAAGTGATTATGCCAGCGTTCGCGACACTGTTTGCCAATACGCCCCTTTAAGTGCTTTGCTATCACTGACCAGCGTTTTGGACCATATTTCTGCACCAGCTCAATCACCTATGATGGACAGAGAGAGAGAGAGAGAGAGAGAGAGAGAGAGAGTTGTATGAGTAGAGGAAGGCAAGATGGAGCTAGCTGGGGGAGCAACACATGTGCACACACACACACACACACACACACACACACACACACACACACACAGAAGGGGAACTTGAATTGCGTAACAGTCTTAAAGCAACACATAGATAGTGCTATTTAACTAAATATCTGTAATATCCACCTGCCAATGATTGTCGGCAGGCCATAAAGTCAGAGACACAGACTTAGACACCTGCTCCATACAGTTAATCATTAGTTCCACTCAGCAGTTTTGTTTCTGCTGAAATGTTCACACAGCATGGCGTATCTCTAAGCTGCGTTTAGGTCCTGATTTGGTTTTGCACAGTGTTCAGGCAATGTACATACCCTCTGGTCTTCTTCTTTAGTCCAGGGTCCTTTAATGAGCTCTGGGTTGAGGACTTTCTGCCAGCGGTGCTGACACTGGACATCTGTGCGGTTCTGTAACAAGCAAGGATGGTTCAGAGATTGTGAAAGTGTAATCACGCATGCGGTAAGTTTTAATTATGGCGCATCTGTAAATAAGACTGACAGGATGTCACTGGTGTGAATAAGCAAAGGTCGCTGTCACATTATGAACACTGCTGTGTTTGTGCTGTGTAATTTGCTAACAGGATGTAAGTGTTTTGTGTGGTTGGTGTTTTGGAGCATGAATTACTGAAGGTGTTAGACTGCTGAGATGGCCAGGTGCGTGGATTCCCCTACGAGTGCTTCAGAAATGAAACGTCCCCACTTTCTCATTCTCATTTACAGTGATTTATACAATGCAGAAGATCGGTTTCTAAAACAAAACAAGCTGCCACCGTGCAAGTGTGTGTGTGTGTGTGTGTGTGTGTGTGTGTGTGTGTGTGTGTGTGTGTGTGTGTGTGAGCAGGTGCACAGTGGATTCTGAAACAAAGCAACTTCCCCACCCTCCCTGGCACTGGCCCAGGCTGAGCAAATTTAAAAGGGATGCCCAACTATGCAAATTGTGCCATGAACCAGCGCATCTATACTACCTGAAGCTTCTAGCCATTGACATGCAAATACTTATATCTAACACACCTCATCTAGTTTGACCCCCCTAAGTCCCAGAATGCACACACACACACACACACACAAAAACATACAGGCAAAAAGTTGGCGATGACTTTCCAATCTTCTGATCCGTGATGTTCCACCAGTCTTTTCAACTTCTCGTCCTGTTGAGAACAAGCCAAACATTACTCATTATTCGAGAAAAACTGATAAAAAAGGTAGATTAAGTTTTTCTAGACTGCTCACTAGGACCATATGTACTCTAAATGCATACAAAAAGCATCAATTAATATATATTTACATTAACACACACATATATATATATATATATATATATATATATATATATATATATATATATATATATATTCATAGTTCAAATTTGCAAAATGCATCACATGTTGTTGTGAGGACTAAAAAAAAACACATAACTTGAAAGCATAGTTTAACACTTTAACAGTGCTTCTGTGTACCTCTTCGCGCGTCCATCGTGTTTTGCCGAGGTGTCGTTTTCCTGTTTTGGTTAATGGAGCATCATAGTCATGATCGTAAATCTCCACATCATCATCGTCCTCATCGCTGCTGTAAACACTACAGGAAAAGAGAAAGTGGGGATGAAAGATGGAGAGAGAGAGAGAGAGAGAGAGAAGAAAGGAAGAGGGAGGGGATGATCAGGTACATGGTAAAGTAAAAAAGGAGCATGTGGAAAGTGGAAGGTGAAAGAGAAAGGAGGAGTAAAGTTTGGATGAGGTAGAAAAGAGAGAGAGAGAGAGAGAGAGAGAGAGAGAGAGAGAGAGAGAGAAGTATAATAAGTGAGAGAAGAACCTGAGTCAATTATGATCAAAAAAGAGACTGAAGATGACGTATAGCGAATTACAAACAGCCCCCTAGTCATACTGTCATGAATAATAGAAAAATTGAGCGATAACACAGTCAAAACAAAAGTAAAGCGGATGAACCTGTAGTGCCAGCACACTGAGAGAAACCTGTTCTGATGTTTTTGGTTTCCACAGATACACACGAACATGAACGTGAAGTGGCCCTGTTTCCCCACTGCTGCATGTTCAGACCTGCTCGTGTCCTGTCACAGCCACACGCTCAACTAACTCACCTGGCCGGCTCTCGGCCAATCAGAAGAAAGCATGGCATGTGTGGAACTTGGAAGCCCGTGCTTTTGTATCACCTGGCTTTTGTATCACACTTTATATACGATGTGTGTATATCTAGCCAAGCTTTGTGCTTATCGTTACTGCTTCGTGATAAAAAACAAGGAAGAGGTCAGTTTGAATTGACCGGGTTCACCTCATGAAAGGGAAAAAAAAAAGATCTTGTGGTTACAGATTCATTGCTATATGAACAGTTTTAGCTTATTTTCTCATCAAGAGAGATTGGAATGAGTGTAAAACTCTTGTGAAACTTTGAATGTATATTGTAGTGTTGATTATGTGACTTTATATATTACTCATAACTGTGCTAAATTTAAATACCTATTATGCACTATATATATATATACAGTAGATAGATAGATATGTGTGTATATTAAATATATGATAAATAATTCTACACCCATGATTTTGTTTAGAAACTTAAAATAAATGCACGCTGCTTTTTATTTTTAGAGGTTTGTTTTCTTCCCTTTTTTTTTTACCATGCAATCAAGCAGTGAGTGAAAACAAGAGCGCTCGTGCCGCACTGACAGGGCACTCATTATATATGATATAACTCTCTGTACGTTACTCACGTGA